>NW_013667509.1:90739-95339 GCF_000517525.1 Limulus polyphemus
GATTGAATTGGTAATTTATAATCAGTCACAAGAACGTCGAATCTGAATCACTTGAAAAAAACACGGGGGTGCTTAACTTTTTTCCAGGTGTATATAATGGTATTTTGTACTTTATTAGCTTAAAAGCATTATTTAGAATAAATGGTGCCAATTGCAAATAAATGAGTTAAAATGGTGATGATGATAGTATCTGTGTAGACTGCACGCTATAGTGTAAATATCTTTTTAGACTGCAGTCTATAGTAGCACCATTGTTTCTTATCTAAGTATGTTAGAGAGAGAGTTAAATTATATTTAGGTTTTATTTTTATATCTTAGTTAATTATGTATTATTTATGTTTTCAAATGTATAATTGAAAAGTTTAAAATTTGTAAAATAAGTCTCAGTTCTCAAGGCTTACAACTTTGCAAGATAATTTTGCTGAAGGCTTGCTCATCTCAGCCGAAGATACTGTAATATGCCCCAAGGGCACTGTTGACTTGTGTCAAGATGAATAATGAATGGTAAAGGACAAGAAAGGAAATAAAACAGTAAAAATTAACTATAGATGAAAAAGGAAAAGACCTGAAATTACAAATATAACCAAAAGAAGATCTTTTAAGATATTCTACAAAAAAATTAAAAGGTTTTAGGTTTAATTAAAAACTGCTTTTCTATTTTCTAAGTGACTTAAAATTTCAGAAAATTAAATAGGATAAACAATTCCTTATGAACAAAATTTCACGCATAAGGAATGAAGAAAATGGACATTTTTTATTTACATTACTTACACACATGTATGTATATACAAGTCTGAAATATGTATATTTTTCTTAGGTGGTGAAGGTCTCTTTCTTGAAGTTGTGGATTTGGCCAAGAAAACTGTCAGCTTTATTCCAGTATTCCAGTATGTTTATGTTAAGGATTCATTTGTTTTATTTCATTACTTAGAACTGTCTTTATCTGTTGTTTAGTTTTGTAGTTATAGCTGGTCTGTACTTAAAAAAAATCCTACATTCTGTTTTTTAACATGTTGCCACAGATGGGTTTGTGAATAACACATGAAAAATGTGGAATGATTGTGAAACTTTATCTAAGACAACATCACAACTAAATAAAATAAACATTGAAGTCAACATGTAAAAAAGAAATGTAAAGAAGAAATACGGAAACTTTTAATCATTGGTTGTTGATCTTCCTGAAAAAAGTGTGGTTGAAATGTTTTTTCTTGTAGTGTGGTATACAATTACTGTTTCTATTTGACAATATGTTTTTGAATATGTTTTTGACTTACATATAAATACATATATATAGCTTTCAAACTATTTTAAACGTTAATTTTAATAGGTGATTGAATTACCACTATAAAGCAATAATGCATTAAATATCACATTACCGTTATTGGTCCAGGTTGTCAACATATTGTCATGATAATGTCCGTGGCAATTCAGCCAAGTTCGTTGGGGATATCCCATCTATAAGAGAAAATCCAAATGCTGATTTTAATCTAGTCAGCTGTCATGGAATATAAAATAAGGGTATGAAGCTGAGTGCTTACACTCACAATGTCTCAGCTTCTACTGCCTTTCACTGTCTATAGCCAGTTATGGGAAGGCAGTTACCCTTAAATTTCTTGAAATAGAAATGAAACCACCCTAACATTTCAACTAATTAAACTCCCAAACTTCCACCCTTACAAAAAGATATTAAATAGAACTATAAGATAATAAATAGAACTATAAACCCTACCTTAAAAGTTCTTATATAGTTAAAAGCCTTGCTAGCTATTAACCAGTTATTTCAAATATGCTACATCAACATATAACAAACTTATTTGTAAACGTTCCAGATGTTTAACCTGTCTAGTAGCCATGGATTTTCAAAATGTATATCAAAATGTACCACTATATAAAGTAGATAATGTAATTTATTTATTAGCTTGTGGTTTATGTGGCCTTAAATATGTAGGACAAACAACTAATCCTTTACGTCTAAGGATTAACCTACATAGATCACAAAGTAATGAGGGTTTCCCCTCATTTGATTGTAATAAATATTCATATAATATTGTAAAAATGACTATATTAAAAATAATCTACAATACAAATCTGTTAACAGAAAGAGAAGAATATCGTATTCTGAAAGAAAAAACTATTTACCCTTATGGATTAAATAAGAACTTTCAAAATAAAACTGCTGAAGTTATAAGTAAAGATTCCTGTATTAGAAATTTATTTTGAATAAATATTTTTAACAATAAACAAAATAAAAATAGGGATATGGGTAAAAAAAAATTGATTGGTTTTGAAAGGTTTTGTAAAAATTTGTATTCTGCTCTTGACAAATCTGTTAATCTGGGGAACTTGTAATAAAATAAGTATTTGAATCAATAAGTGCAAACTCAAATATTTGTCAAAGTATCTGTTTAACTTTGAATTTAAAAATATCCATGTTAAAGATTTAATTACAAATTTAGATTAAAATATAAATGTATACCTATACTCCTTTCAGTAAAGAAAAATGAAAAAATCTTATATAGTAATTGATTTTAAACATAAATTTTATGATGATTATTACTTAACTTACCTAATCCATAAGAATATTCAAGAAGACATTTTTCCCATAAAATCATTTCAACCTATTGTCAGTTTTACATATAATAATCCTATAGGACCTCTTTAACTATAAAAAATTCATTGAAGAATGTAATCAAATAGATGTTGACAACTTATCTTGAAACTGTAATAATATTGTTTTTATATCTTTCATAATTGTATAGTTGCAGGAAACTTAGAAAGTACTAAATATAGAATTTAAAACACACACAAAAATGTGAAAACTTAAAAGACTTAGAGAAAAATATTGATAATTATATTCTTAAAATAAGTAAACAATCCTATTATTCGCCATGTTTCTTTTTTGAATGGAAATTATATTTTATTAATTCAATAAAAAATCCAGTAAGAACCTTAAACTTATCTCGATATAAATTAAAAGTTTCTTTCAATGTCTTTAAAAATAAAATAAATTCAAAAACAATTCTTTATTACCACAATTGATAAAGCTGTTTGTAATTTTGGTTTTGTGTGTAAAATACTATATGCACAAATTTTACTTAATGAAATTAATACTACAAGTACTTTTTATAAATGTACTTGAAAGAAAAATAATGTTATTATAAATTTAAGGAAGGCCATTAAAAAAAAGGAATATCCATACAGATTATTCTTGTTCAAATTTACCACCACCCCAGTGGCACAGCATCTGTGAACTTACAATGCTAGAAACTACAATGAAACAAACAATTGAATTTACCATTTTTATATGCAATTCAAAAATTGCATAACAATCCCATGAAGTTTAGATTTATTACTAATTCTTTAAATAATAAAACACTACATAAATAACCTGAATTAAATACACATTTTTCAAAATGCACAAACATAAAATACATCCTTATATAAATTAAATACATTAAAATATGCTAAAAATAAATTAGTTAAAGCATGACAAATATACTTTATTTTCTGTTCCTGTATCAGTTTTCTTTTTGATTAAGAGTTTATTTTACTTTTGCTTTCTCCTGCTGTTATAGAAAAGCAGTTTATATACAAAATCTTTAACAATTTAATACATGATATACCTCTTTCTTACATTTTTGTCCTTGTTTTGGGATTTCTAGTAATAGTTTTTATGTTGCATAATTCAACTAACCTTACTCAACTGCTATTACTTCTGCTCTACTGCCTCTATTTATTTAGTAATGCCAAAAAAGTTAGGAAATATTTTTCAAATATAAATCTTTTCTGTTCTTATATTACATGTCCAGAAATGGAACACATAAAAATATGGCTCTTTTAGAATTTTAAATATGCTCAAATTACGTTCATTAAGATGGTTGCTGGCATATATTGACCTTTGGGGGGGGGGAATCTAACATGGGATTTATATAAAGTCGTCCTTAATCTAAAATTATCTGTTTCACAAACATAGATTTTGCAATTTACACATTCTGAAAGATATATTACATTTTTAGAACTGCATTAATTAAATTATTAATGAAAATCAATATCTTTATTTTTTTCTTTGTTGTTTTTTGTAGTTTTAATACAACTTAATTTACATAAACCACAATTCTTACTTTCATAACTGAAAATACCTTCCTTAGAGAAATCTCTTCTTTTAGGCTTATTTAATAATCTGTGTAAACTGAGGAATAAAAAAATGACAGGAAAATAAGAAAGAGGTATATTTTGTATGAAATTATTTAAGATTATGGAAATAACTTGATTTTTTTGTGATAAAAGGAGAAAGTATAATTCAAATAATGTTTTGATCAAAAGCAACATGATAAAAGAATAAAACATAAAGCGTATTTCATAAGATTTAACTAATTTATTTTTGGGTATATTTTAATGTGTTCAGTTTTTATAATGATTGTATTTTATGTTGGTACATTTTCAAAAATATGTTATTTATGTTTAATTGAAAAGCATGTTTAAATGTTTTTATTACAGATTAGCTGTAAATTTATATCCTGAAGATTCACCTTTGCGATCACAAAACTGATAAAAGAAAATAATAGAGAATAGAAAAGATGGAGGGTTCAAGAATTATAAT
>NW_013667509.1:95539-104518 GCF_000517525.1 Limulus polyphemus
TGCTTTTTGGTTATGTATATACATATATATATATATATATTGGAGTGGTCCTTATTTGCAAGTAAAATTTCAAGTTAAAAATTATTAAGCTCTCACTTCCTAATTTTGTTACAATGTTCAAAAAACAACAACATTAAATGTCAACCTTCATCCATTTAGAGGTTGCTCAATGAGGTTGAAGTTTTAGCCTACAGTGGCCTGTTACTGTATATATTATGTTACATAAAAAAAAATTTATTTATTATAGATGACTTATTTGAAGTATATTATTACTTTACTGCATGTACAATAGTGTAATTATATAATTATGTACCTTTTATATGATTCTGATGTGGTTTGTCACTTTTGCATTGTTATTGCTTCCATTTTTACTGTTAGGATTGTACACAACTTGAAAGAGGAATTGTTTCTGCTCTTCTCTTTCTTGTTATGATGAGATTATACAGCTCAATAAGGGCTACACTCCTTTCAACATTGTCATTTACCACAATCAAGTTTTGAACTCTCTATAGTACCTACCTGTAGTCATCTCTAAGTTTCTATGATTCAGGGTCATAATCCAGATGAAATTTTGAGGTATCTAAGAAGTCTGTTGTGTTCTTTGTGACAAAACCTTCAATTAATATGTTCTAAGACTTCTTGATATTCAGCTGGATGTTCTTTGGAGGTTCCTCCATGTCTTTCTTCTCATTTAATATATTTACCATTGCTCATTTTGTCTCTGTGGATACAGCTGAATCAAAGAATGCCAAAACAATGAGTTCCTCTCTCAGATATCACAAATGTCCAGCAAATTTTTAACAGGCAGATTTTAAAAGAGCAGAATCCACCTTCTTATACTTAATGAGACATTGCAGGAAGTTAAAATCATTATGAGGAGTAGAAATGGCATCAGGAGCAGTGAACCTTGTCCTAAGATAGACTTAAACAATAAAGATGCAGATGTTATGGAGTTCTCTTTCCTCTCAGCCAGTGAGCTTACACTATCCCATAAACATCCAGATCTTGAGGGCGTATAATGCCTTTGCCATCTATTGAGCATGATGGAGTCTTCCAGGTGCTATAAATCACACTTCATGAGGAAGGATGCCACCAGAAAGGTTAAGGCTAGTTCAATAATCCTCTCAAGGTTGGTTGATCTGAAATTGTCTTGTAGCAAACTCAATGACACTGTCCTTAATTTACTCTATTATTTCTGCTGCTTCATTATGATCAGCTGCAGTTTCATAACTGGTCTGGACCATGTATTCCTAAGATTGCTGGAATCAATTGAAAATTGCAATATCTGGACTAGAGGAAAGCCTCAAACAATCACTGGAAATACATTCCAGGACAAATTCTAAGCTATAATGCCAGCATACCAAATACAGAAGATTCTTGTTTAATCTTTCTTCTAACAGTATGCATATTCCATTTCTATCATCAGTGTTGTTTGCTGTAACAACTGCCTTTACACAATCAGTGACTCTCCACTCTTCCAGTAAATATGCAACATCAAAAACTTGATCCTCTCCAGTGCTAGAATTGAATTTTGGAACACCTAGGAGTTGGTTTACTCCTGTTCCAAACAGGATCACTGGCAGATGATTCATTTGTTCTTTCCCTGTGAGATCATGAAGGTGTTTGCTATTCCAAAGAATGACAAGAGAGACTGTTCCTTTAAATTTTTGACAAGCTCTCTCTTCACAGAAGCAACGTGAAGATCTTCAGATTGAGGAATGGTTGGTGGTTAGCTCCTTCACGTCACTACCAAGGCTGTGAGCTGTGGCAATAAGGAGAAATACTGCCTTTCTGTCTTTTAACGTGGTTGTATCCATTGCTGCTGCTAAATTGGGAGTGATAATATTTCTTCTTGCCCTCTTTTTAGGTTTTAGAACATTATAATTCTCCAGGTGATCCTCTATCATCATCACTGTATCCATCAACTTCATCATCATTGCTGTTGGAGGATTTCCAGCAACTGACAGGTGCATTCAAGGTTACTGTTCTTCCTCTGTGCACCACTTCTTGTCCATACTTGCCTCACTTCTTTTCTCAACCCTTGATTCGGTCAAAGAAAGAACCTTATCTACCTGGCTCATGAACTCGTGATGCCCTGTTTCCCTCTGAGTAAGAACAAAGTTCTTGTCTTCTGGGATCTTTATCAGGGTAAGGGCATCCCTATGAGTGATGTCAAAAAAAAATCATCCAGGTTATTGACAATGTATTGTTTCAGTTTTCCTTTTTGAATTTTTCTTTAGCTTTACTCATTTTTCCCAAAGCTTCTCCAATTTGATAATGACATTATGTTCTGGATGAATTCGAATTTGAGCTTTGTTCTAAAAAAGCTACATCCTCCTGATATACAGAATATTCCAGAAGTAAAAAGTGACAGCATTGATTATTTGTATATGGAATGTTCTTGAACATTCTAAATACTGTGGAATACTCTGGAACATTCCAGAATAATCTATAACCTTCCAGAATTACTTAGAATATTTTGGAATATTCCAGAATATGCAGATATAATGCGAGCTACGAGATAAAATTTCAACTACCTTGAGCAATCCCTAAATGTTATTCAGTATGAATGACATTTGGTATGAATTAATTTTGAAATATGTTTATGTGAATCAGACAAATTGAAACTAACAAAATATATAAAATGGAACTTTCTGATCAATGGTAAAAGAAAAAAACTTTGACAACAAAAGGAAGCATTTTTAATATTATTTCAAAATAGTGCCTTATAACAAAATTTTTGCCTTTCAAGTTATATCCACACTTTAAACACTATTTCTTCTTTCACCCCTTTTTAAAATTTTACCATCCTTTTTCATTACACATGTTTGTTTGTTTTTTTGTCAAAATAGTAGTCTCAAATTTTCAGTTTGTGCCGTTTTTTAAAATTTGTAACCAGAAATGGTAACTACTGCAATTGGAAAAATAAAGTATCAAAATAAATATTTTTATGATTATCAATGAAGTTAAAACTGACATGATATATGAAATAGAACTTTCTAATCAACAGTAGAAAAAAACTGAAATTTGTGAATAAAAGGAAATATTTTTATTGTTTTATCAAAACAGTGTCTTACAACAAATTTTGGAAATTTCATAACTCAAGAAATGATAGAAAACTAAATTAAAGTATGCGATTTTTTGTATGCTGAAAATACATACTATTTACTAAATTTGTACAAAGTTTCCTGAAATTTGATTAATTATTTCCACTCTGTAAAAAAAAGATTAAGGGTTAATATAATTTTTTAATTTTTATAGTTTTTCTTTGTATTTTGATGTTATATATACTTTTTTTAGGGTAGAAGGAAGTGCTCAAAGACGAAAAATCTTTCCATATGACATTTTGGCTTCTGCTGGCAGTGAAGATTTTGTAACAGTTGACCAACGTGGAAATGTCAAAATGTGGGAGCTTGCTCCTAGTAAACTAGAGAAATCTCTTTATCATTGGAAGAAACTTGTTGGAACTGAAGAAGGCCGTGATTTACAGGTACAACTATGAGTTGTTAAAAGCATCAAACATACAATTGTATATAGCATATAAATGATTACATTAGAACTGGAATTCCAATGAACAAATATTAAACAGCCTTTGTTGTTTAATAAAAGTAATTCAAGATAGTCTTCAATTCTGTACATGAGAAAAGGTACCAGAATCTAACCAAATTCACCCTTTAACATTACTTCTCATATATTTTAACTAACTATTTTAGAAAGATTTACTGCCAACAATTGATGACTTCTGTGTGTTACAATATTGCTGGTTAGCTATTTCATTGAATTTAAGTTCAAAAGCTATTCATTGATTTAAGTTCAAAAGCTATTCATTTTCAAAAATGAACAAATTTTGTGATTTCTATATATTTGGGCTATTGTAATTAAGAAAATAGGTAAATAGGTTTATTGTATTCATATCCAAAAATTGAATCTTCATTAATAAATCCTAAACTCTTCACTATGTGTGCTATCATTTGCCTAACAAACCTTTACATTTATAATAAGTGAATTCATTAATAATAATATGACATTAGGTAATAAAATGTTATTAATGATGTTATAAAGAAAAACATGACTCTGATATACTTTTGATCATATATGTTTTATTTTTGTAATGTACTTTAAATTTAGATTATTGTTCTTAGATAACAGTAGAACAAGAAAGTGGAAAGAGTGTTAGTGCACCTAAACACGGTCGTATTGATCCATCAGGAGCCCCCCATGTTGGAGGAAACACCTGGGCTGGGGGCACAGGTAAGAAGTTAATGTAAAATCGTTTTTTGAGTTAAGAGTAATTAACAATTTCAATTAATAAACTGTTTTGTGCCATAACACTAACTCTGAACAGAAAAGAAATACACAAATATAAGTCTCAAAATCAGTTTTTCTTGTTCCAAGGAACCTCTCAGAAACCCCACTTGACCCCAGTCATTTTGACATATTCATATCTTATTAGTAGGTTAATTAATAGTTGAGTGTTGTTTTACCTATATGAGATAATTTGTTTGTATATGTGTGTCACAGTCTTGTCTCACAACACCACATAGTTATCACTGACCAGTAGTTTTTAGCAGGTATGTCTGGGAAATATCTTTTATACAATTACTTACTTTCTTTCATTCATTACTAGAATCACAGACCCAACCTTTAAACATGCAATAATCACAAGAAAAGCTACTCAAGAAGTAGTTTTTGGCTTTAAGTATTTCTCTGCAGTGAACTGCTGAGTTCTCTGTTTTCATCATTACTAATCCTTTGCCTTTTAACCACCAACTGTGTTCTCTAGACACTTAAGTTATGGAATTTATTCCTGCCCAGCAATGGCATGGTAAAGAAGTTTCATCGCCCTGATTTTACAGTAGATTGAGCTTTATTGAGATCATGAAGTAAAATATATTAGTGGTTAATCCTTAACTTATAGTGCTCTGTTACTGTTAATTATACTACTGATTTTACAGTAGATTGAGCTTTATTGAGATCATGAAGTAAAATATATTAGTGGTTAATCCTTAACTTATAGTGCTCTGTTACTGTTAATTATATTAGTTTATCATGTTTCTAGGTTCTGTTTGATTGTTTCTGTGTTATAATTTCAAGTAACTCATTTTCTTTTAATGGACTCTGTTTTCAAAAATATAAATTTCTGTCTGTTTTCTGACAGGTGGGCGAGACACTGCAGGTCTTGGAGGGAAAGGGGGTCCATACAGGTTGGATGCTGGTCATGATGTTTATCAAGTTCCAGATTGGGAAAAGAATAATGTACCAATTGAGGTAAACCTGTGTTCCATATGTTTCTGTGAATTCTGTTAGATTTTTGTTTATTTAGTCTTCTAAATATTGTGTTATGTTCTTTAGATATCCACAGTAATTCCTTCTCGTCTTATTAAAATATACACGCAGACTTGGAAAAAACCACAAGGAGGTTATTGACAAACTAATGTGATTTATTCTTCTTAATATTATATATAGTGATAGTATTTAGTAAGAAGGTTTAAAAATGTGAGTGTTGGGCTAAGGATTCTTCTGCAGTAGGTGTCTGCAACTTGTTGGCGATAAATTAAAAAATTAATGAACAGCACGCACTCCACTCTGCTTGTTTTCAAAATAATATATATATATACACATACGAACTAGTTAAACTTATGTACAACAAATTCTTTATACTATATAGATCATAGGCATATCACAAACACTATATATAGTTTTCTTCTTCTTGTCAAAAGTCCACTTAGGCCCATTCAGTTACTTTAGAATTTCAGTTGACAAGTAGAACTATCTTTCTCTATTTCTATCACACTAGTATTCTGTGTAAAATTCACTTACAATTATAGCGTGAGATACCACAGTCGTATACTGCTCTTCCAGTAATTGTCTGGTCTTTGTACTTCGGATATCATCTGTTCCTTTTGTGAAAGTGCACTCAGGCTGGTTCAATTACTTTAGAACTTGCTTTGACAGAATAAACTATACATCTTATCTCTTTTAATACTGTTAATTTTCCTCTAACATATTAATCGTTAGGCCTTTCACTCCTATGGCAGTTTACTATATGCTTAACTTTCCTTGGCCAAACTTCTATTTCCCGTGACTTTACTTTCTCATCTGCTCTGTCTGTCTGCTGTTCTCACTCATCTCACACTATTCATATATTTCTCACTTAATTGTTTGCTTGCCTTCTAGAAATCTCTATATCCTCTACATCAATAAATTTCATGCAACGTTCAATAGCCCCAACATCAATGAATTATACACACAACTTCCAATAATCATCTTCTTTTAACTCTCTTATTCTAATAAAGCTGAAAAATCTTGAAATATTAACTCAAAAAATAATTAATACTACCTATACTTAACAACCTTTTATATCTGAGAGTTCTAAACAGACTGTTTGAATACTAAATAGCTACTTCATAAAAAAGATGAAATATACTTTCTGACTACTTTAAGGTTAAGAAAGCTGCAAGAGAAATGGCAGAAAAGGCATTCAAGGAAAGGTAAGTAGAACTTTCTTTCTTCAAAGATATTAAAGTTTGTAATATGGGCTTTCTTTTATTAGAAATATGTCAGCCTTTTTCCATCCAGAAGATTTAGAACACATAATAACATTCAAGAAAACTGCTCAGCTTATTATGTTCGAGTCATAAGACTTGGTTTATATTAAATAACACTAAGTTAATAAGTTCAACTATTGTAAAAACTGGTTTTATTTTTATCCTACAAGCTTAACATATTTTCTGGAAAAAAATGAAAACAAAATATAAACATGAACAAACTCACTTTATAATTATAATATAGGTCTTGAAAATAAATGGTGATATCCAATAAAGATTTTTTTTTGGACAGAGTCTGGTGATTTAACCAATACCAATTGATTATCAAGATTAATGTTTGCAGAATGTTATACAAATGAAAGTAGTTTTAAATAAAAATAATTTTATATTGACTTCACTGCCAAAATCAGGAGTGCACAGTCTTTATTATATTGTTTATTAAAATAATCTTCATTTTTTGCTGTGTAGATTAAATGAAATCAAGATGAGCAACTTTGATGCCCAACTCTATCAACAAATCTCAGGTCCAATACAGAGGCAGGTGCAGTCTATGAGGGTCATACTTGACAGTGTTCAGGTAATCTGTTGTGATGTTCTCATGGAAAAGTACTGTACCATATTATGTGACAGAATAAGGAAAAATTAATACTGACAAGTCAAGTTCATTGGCATTTATGGTGTGAGTAGATAATGGATTAAAAGCAGCACTGTGAATATGATTCAAGTTGTAATAAGTTAAGTATTTTGCTGACAATGTGGAGAATGCTATATGGGTTATAATTATTTTAGAATGTCACTTATTTTCTATGTTAATATGTAATGATTGCGAGGGATTGTAATGACTGAAATAGTCCCGACTTACACCTTTGCATAACTAGTTTAGATTATATCTTAAGACAGGTATTTTCAGGTAAATTTTCCATATTTTCTTACAAGTGTTAAACAGATGTTGAGAAAATGTAAACATGTACTAATTCTTTTACTCATGTAAAGTTTGCATAAACTAACAGCTAGAAACTCGTATCACTTTGGCCCTAATACACTGGGTAGAGCTAAGCCCTTCTCAAAGGTGGTACAGGTACTTGTACAAATTAGTATGAGTTACAGGTTTTTCTTTCCTATAAATGTTATTTGGAACAGTCAGATGTTTATGTAACCTTGAATTCTAGTATTCCACATATTAAAGTTTTTCTCAGAGTTTTGGTGGTAAATCAGAATTCTCTTTGTCTTTTTCCTTTGTGGATGTGTATGGAAAGCTTTTCAACCAATAAGTGTTAAGATTTACAAAATTATGTGATTAAAGATGTGTTTTATTTGCTTACTAGTGTGTTTGTTTTTCCTTTACTGTTAGAATTTGATTTATTCTCTGCATAACATTTCCAGAACTTTCATTTTGAAGAAACTTTTAAAACTTATATGTCAAACATTTGTACTCCTGAATGCTACAGATATAAGGAATACTGAATGAATTATAATCATTATGCAGTGCATTAAGACCGCTTGGTTTTAAAGTTAATATAAGGGTTAGTAACTGAATTATTTTCTGTTATTGAATGAAATATATTATGCTAAGTAATGTCTAGGCCTAAATCTCAGAAGTAAAATTCTTAAAATCATATCATAGGTTTAGTATTCAGACATCATTATGTTACAGGTAACATAACACAACTGTTATGTTACTGAATAACAGAATAGACATGATAACTCCAATTTTAAATACTGAACGGAACCACTTACTAAAAACTTTGCTGAATTCATGAATTGGTTCCTCATTTTTATAATGTATTCTCATTTCTCTGAATTCCATGAAATTTGTAGATTACTGCATCATCATGAACTTTCCAAGACTACTTTTATGAACTATCTAGACCTAGCATCATCATCGGGAGTAACAACTAAATTATGACATTGCAAATATAGCTGTTTATCTATTTATTTTATCAGTACTAAATCCTGGAAAGGTAATTCTCAAAAATATAGGATAAGTGATTTATTTGTCATAGAAATCTGGAGTAGGTAATTCATGATATTTTTACCAAAATTAGTTCAGATTTTATACTTTTAGATTTCCAGGTTTCTTATTACTGTAAAAGTTGCAATGTTAAGCCTAACGGTGGATATACATACCTTGATACACTATATTTTTAGTTATCTTAAATGATAACAATCATACTTAGTAAACAGTTGTTAAATATTTGAATATATAATGTATAATATAGCATGTGAATTTAAAAAGGCAGGAATTTTGACTTGGTAAATCTCCCTTTTCATTTGAAAATTGGAAAGGACACACTACTTAAATCAAATTGAATTGGGCATTATTACCAAAAAAATCTTAAGAAAATTATCAGAGGGAGGAGATCTGGTGCCAAATCCCTCAAGCATTATAATGGTATTAAAATCATTTTATTTACATTGAGTACTTTATGTT
>NW_013667509.1:104956-109907 GCF_000517525.1 Limulus polyphemus
AACCATCTGGCCATGCCGGGCCGATTAGGAATAGTAGCATACTACTTAGACTGTGCTGACAAATGGGTGCCACAGGACTATATAATTGGAGAAAAGAGGGTGTGCTTTGGCTGGTGTTAATATTTTCATCAAATATAGAATGTCTTAAGTTTACTTGTTTTTAATGTTATTAAAAGAATACTGAATAAATTATGACCATTATAGAATATGTTAAGGTTGTTTGTTTTTAATATTAATATTAAGAAAATTGAATGGGTTATAATCATTATAAAATGTGTTAAGGCCACTAGATTCTGAGGTTAATGTGCAGAGTAGTACATAGATTATAATTCTTGTGTAATATTCATTTTCTAGGCTAAAGGGAAGGAACGTCAGTGGATTAGACATCAAACTTCAGGAGAGCTGGATGACAGTAAACTAGTAGAGAGCTTGACTGGAGAACGATCAATATACAAACGGAGAGGAGAACAAGAGCCTGAGGTGAATAACCACATACTGTAGTTGTTCTTTCTCATCACCAGCATGATGAATATCAGTGTGGAAGAATGAAGTAGTAATTTAATATTACTTTATTTTCAATTAACCATCTAAATATAAGTTACCTGTGGTAAAGAAGAAAACTCAAACACCATATGAATAACCACACATAAATATTATTCGAATAAGAACTCATTGTTGCATAAGAATGAGATTTTGTAAGATATATTGAATCAATTTCAGGTTTTCATTATTTTAATTCCTCTTATTCTCATTAAATGTTTAAAACTTGTCTAAAATTCTTAGTTGGTTTATCTTTGTCTGGAGTTATTTTGGATGAAGTACACAAGAAATTACACTAGTGTATGGATATCAAGCACTTTATATATATATATAAGTATGTATATACACAAAAGATGTTAAACACGAATAGAAATAGAATGTCACTCTTATTCAAAATTGAACTGAGTGAAATAAAACTGGTATCATTTGAAACTTCAACTTTATTCAACATTTCTTCATACAAATAAAAAAAATCTGAGTGTTTATGTGTGTATGTATGTATGTACATAAATAAGATGAACAAGATTTTTTAAAGTTCTTCTCCCCAGAAACTGTAAAATAGCCTAAATTTCATATGAACTAGTATAAATTGTAATGAATATATTATGACTTTTGTTTGAGTGTTGGAATTCTTTGCATGAACAAAAATGGTGTAAAAGATAATTAAAATTTTCCAAATGACCTCATATCAACTCTGTTAGGCAGTGAAGTGTTAAAATATCTTATAAGAGAGAAACAGCTTGCATAAAATTATTATTATTTTGTCAGATATCAATTCATAACAAAAGTATTCTGAACTTTAGTTCTAAAATTGAAGAACTTGCAATGGAATTAAAACTAGAAATTTGTTCCATGCAACATTAGAGGGTAAAGAACAGATTTATACCTTTAATACACATAGGAAACATCACAGTATTATCTTTAACCCATTGACTGCTGATTCCCCGTATAAAGTACGGTCTGCCTCGAGTGTGCCATATACAGTGGATGGCTGGCAAAAATTTTGCACATGTTTAGAGCAGCTGTATTCAGTGGGTTAATGTAAATATTTTTCTGAAGTATTCATTTAATCATATCAAATATGGCTGAGTACTCTTGTCTGCAAATCCTTGTTGCTCAGAAATATCTGTGCAATAACTAGTAAATACACATATTGTTTTAAATTTTTGTATTTTTAAACTGTAACTTAAAGTTCTAAGTAAATCTCCAAAATAGATGTTATTTGAAGAGCTTTAAAACATTATGCTATTGCCAGGTTTCATCTTTTTTTAATGAAAATTTTAGCCAGGTGATTTTAATGGTTTGATCACTTTCTTTAGAAACAGTAATATTTTCATAACTTGCTGTTTGGTTGGTTTTTATAGGTTTTATATATATATTCAGTATTACTGGATGAAAATATATTTGTTAATTGAAAAAACAGTTATAAAAGTGATAACAAAATCGAGCATCTCATTACTATGTTAGTTGCTGAAGGATTCTATGCTGCATTTACTAAAGGAGAGGGATATTATATCCTAGCATTTTTTAGTGATTTTTATACAAAGTCAGCAAGTACAAATGAATCTATACTATAGGAAATTAAATGTGAAATAGTAAATATTGATGCATATTAGTGATCTGCATACTTTTGATTTTGTTTTATTTGTAACCAAAATTACTCATAATTAGTTGAAAACAGTACACACTACAATAAAACTTTCAATTTACATATTTGTGATTTTTTTTTCTTGTAAAAATATGAACTGGAGTACTGTTTGTTTTTATGACTTCCTAATAACATCTGGTTAACCATGATAAAATACTGAAATTTTAATTTACAGTTGTTCATGGGGGGTTCAAATACATGGTAAGTTATATTTAAAAAAGTAAAATGGTTGGTTGGTTGGTTGTTTTCCATACCTTTATGATTTCCTAAAAATAGCAGGTAAGCTTTCAGGTCTGATTGGCTTTGTGGGTGTTGTTTGGCTTAGGTTAAATAAAAATTATAATTTTTAAAGAACTTCTATTGTTTACAGTAATTACAGATTAAATGTTAATAATGTAATAACAGTTTATAAATAGCTTGTTTTTATTTGGTATTTTAGTAAAATCTTTGTGGTAGCATAGGTTAATATTTTTATCAGTAATCATGTTTAATATTTCTCTCCATGAACAGCTGGGTAGTCCACTGGAGCTTCCAAAACGATTGCGGTTGGTGGTCGATGTCAGTGGCAGCATGTATCGTTTCAATGGTTATGACAGACGTCTTGATCGACAGCTTGAGTCTGTGCTTATGATGATGGAAGCCTTTGAGGGTTATCAGCACAAGTTTCAGGCTAGTTTTAATCATAAATGATAGTTTCTTAAGTAAACGATTAAATATTTTGTATTGCTATTAAAGCTAACAAGTTACTTACTAATGTTGCATGTTAAATTATGGCACACAGTCATCAGCTTTTTAATTCAATTTGCAATGGTAGCAAGATAAGGTTAGTATGTGTATTAAAACATATTAATGTAATGAAATTTAAAAAAAGAAGTATTAGAAATGTTTAATATATCCTTCTTTTATTAAATAACTATTTATATCATGGAAACTTTCCATTGTGATTATTCTTACAACTTGGCTTCATTAAGAATACTTTAAAAGCTTCTTTATTTTATGATGTCTTTTAAAAAAGCTGTTTTACTTTTCTATGATAGATTAAATAAATAATGTAAAATACCCAAAGAGGACAAACATTTGCTACATACTTAAAAAGAAGAAGAGATTGATTTGTAGTTAAGTACACAAATATAAACATTTAACTTTATGATATCAAAAATATAGTTTACAATTTTAATCTTTTAGAAGGTCATAAACATACTGTAGATTTTTTTATGGGTGAAAAATGTAGCTATATCACTACTTATAAAAAAGAAGTCAGATTTGTATTTTAAAAGACGTTATGAAGTTATTATCTCTCAATGTAGTAGGACATGGGTAATAAATATTTAATTTTGTTTTATTAATACACAGGATATTAGAACTTCAGAAGACAATAAAACTGCCTCTTACCATTTTAAATTCTGATTACTTATATTTTTAGGTCCTGATGGTCAGGAACTCATTACTTAAACAATCCTAATGCTTTTATACTCCTTAGCTGAAGAATTTTGTTAACAAATTCTTACTCCACTTTTCAGTATGATATTGTTGGCCACTCAGGAGAAGACTCAAATATCCCATTTGTTCCTGTAGGAAAATATCCTGCTAATGACAAAGAACGCCTTGATATTCTTAAGGTTAGGAATGTTCCATTCAAACTTCTTAGTTTTAACTGTACTGGTATCTTGTATTTGTTGATCTTAAAGAATTCTTGGTTATTTGTGAGATTTAGAGATTTCATGAGAAATTAGTTGTGATCTTTTCAGATGTTGCATGCTCACTCTCAGTTCTGTATGAGTGGAGACAACACTTTGCAAGCGACTCAGGATGCCATTAATGCTATCGCAAAAACAGCAGCAGATGAACACTTCGTCGTTGTTCTCAGTGATGCGAATCTAGAACGGTATGGTATTCCTCCAAGGGCTTTTGCAAACGTCATGACTTCTGATCCTCAAGTGAATGTTTATGCTGTCTTCATAGGTTCTCTTGGTGACCAAGCCCATCGGTGAGTTTGTCTACCTTTTCATTTAAAAATAAATAAATAGATAAAAAAGAGGCTTAAAAGCCAAATCATATATTTTTCATCATTTAGATTAGTGTGTTAATTTGTGTGCATCCACTTGCTTTTTCAAACAAAATAAGATACTCAGTATCCTTTCCAAGAAACAAAAGCAAATGTCAAAAAATGTACATCCAATGTAAATTTTGCTTCGGTCACTTTGATATGTCATTGTATATGGATTTTTTTATTTACTTTTAACTTATTAGTTTGTAAAATAAATTAACAGTAATATTAAGCTTGCTGTAAAATAATTTTTATATCAATTGGAACCAATTAGTATATTTTATGATAATTAGTTGTAAGTAATATTGTCAGAAATCAAGATAAAAGTTTTTTTATTCATAATTAGTAGAAGATTATAAAGATGAATATTTTTTTGTATATTAATCTATTTTCTTGACTTTTTATTTATTAATACCAGTATCAGAATAAACATTTCAGTTATGGATTAATACCATAACAAGATTATATAAATTCTAAAATCTTATACCTTGGGTTTTTGAAGTATTCTAGAATAAAGAGAGAAACACATTTTTTTATAACAATACCTAATTTTCCAAATGACATATAAAACCCTTAATGATAAAGAAAAATACACACATTTTAATGCATGTCTTTTTTAACTCTTTCAATACTGGGTTGGTCAATGTGATGACCTTGTAACCATTTTGTGCTTGTTATAGTTTTCATGCTATAACTTTTAGTTAGTAAGCAAATGT
>NW_013667509.1:110798-125062 GCF_000517525.1 Limulus polyphemus
AATCTACAGTTTGATACCAAACTTATTGACATAAATTCATGAAATAGTAGTTCAATAAAATTTTGAACGCGAGTCAACAAACGAGATGACCATCTCGAAAAGGTTAAAGAGAGTATGACAAATCATGGAAAAATATACTGTAACTCTAACAAATATTCACAAAGCACAAAATAAAATGAATCCTTGCAGAAAAACTGCAATGAAGTTCAAATACAGTAACAATATATAAAAATGATGAACCCTCTAATACTGATACTGTAAATACAACTATGAAATAGTACAAAAAATGGAAGATAAATTGTAAAATAACTCTTAAAGTGATCAACAACCATAAAATGAAATAAACCCTTTAAAAATATATTAAATAAAAAGAATATGACTGTAACAAATGCATATATGTATATACAACACTGAATTAAATGAAACATAAAAAATGCAGCTACATAATAATTACATCTTATAAAATGAAAGTGTACAAGATATTCTTACCTACCTCAACAGCAGTAAAAAGTCCAACTTACCTCACCCTCAATGTAACACCTGACAGCAGATCCTTTAAGGCTTTGGTGAATTGCCAGCCGGCTGCCATGGTGTTACTGATGATTTTTTGGGCCAGGCCAAGACTTGCCTGGTCTGAGGCAACTCCATCCATAGCTGGCACACTTCTTCCAACTGAAAAGATGGCAGTACAGTGAATTCTTTATTCCAGTCCATTTGCAGGCCACCTACTGGTAGTGCCAATTTAGTAATTAGATCTGCACAATCAGGGTAATCCCATGATAATAACCAATACTGCTTATCCTTTGTCTTAGAATCATTCCTTCCACTACCATATTGGTTGTTACATAAACAGTGCCTAGCTCCAGTAGGAAAGGAGTGGGGTTGAGTCTTGTTTCTAAACATGTGAACTGACTTGAATAAATAGACTTCAACCTATTCTTCTGACCATTATAATCTACTAAGTCTTTCATCATCCTTCTTTGGGATCACTTCCAGATGCAGTTTTAGTACTAGCTAGTTGCACATGTGGGTGTTACTTCTTCCTTTACTGGTTCACTTACAGCCTGCTTTATCATGCATCTTCAACTGCACCTTGTAATCAAAAAAATGTTCAGGAAAACTGTGTGCTTATAGAATATTAAAATTTGCATGACTGAAAATATTCAACCATAATAAAATAAAACACTAGGTACATCAAGTTTACATTTGATGTGATATTTAAGCAAGCATGTATGAAGTTTATTTACTAATGATAATTTCACTTATGCATAAATACTTCAGTGTGATCCAATCAAAATACCTTGCACTACTTTAACTAGAAACAACAGGTTCAAGTGTTTTTTTCTCAGATGTAGTGTGTTTGCCTCCATTATTCTTAAGCTTCCATGAAAATTCACTATCTGCTGAATATTTCAGTGTCAAAATTGAAACATACTACAAGTATTAATTAAAATAACAGGTGCACTGTAATTTCAAATAATGCCTTCCAGGTCAAACACTTAACCTTGTATCCAAGGTCTTATCATCCAGATCAGATCCTTTAACTCATATGAGATGTAATAGTTGTATTCATTGTGTAATTGATCCTTTTGTGTTATACAACACTCATGAATGTGTGTAAGACCACACATATATTTATATATGTATGTATATTGCTATACACATTTATCATCATTACGCATTATCACATATACTGACAACTTAAAACAGACTGCCTCCATGCAAGCTAGATCTCATTAACCATGGTACAGTAATATGCTGCTACTTATGGGCTTACAAACTCAATTCATTTTTCTTTTCAAGCAACGGTATTACCATCTTAGAAAAGTTGGCCACAAAGTAGTTTTAGTATGATGTAAAACCTAGGAAACTGCAGATTTCTCATTTAGTTGTAGGTTGAAGCCAATGCTACATACTTCCTATTTTAGCAAAAACCATAAGATTCCATTTATACCCACAATATGACTAAAACATCCCAATCCATATGCATGAATGCACATTTTAATGGTTTCAATTTCAAGCCTACCTTTTTGTTTTATATGGTGGAATACTATTTTCAGGTTCTAAAGCCACAGACTCAAACAGACAACAAAATAGCATGACATGAAACTTATACAAGCTATCTCTGCTCTCTTCATCCAGCTCGACTTGCCGGTATCCAAATACCAAGTTCAACATATAGAACCATCAGGCCCCTTCCAATGCAGCCAAACATTCATCTGTTAACTGTAGTGAAAAGATGTCAATGCAAGTTATTGCATTCATCCATCTAAAATAAGTGCAGGACCTGGGCATGTTTTTCTTCTTCCTTACAATCACTTTCCAACCAAATACTCTTTGAAGGCTATATGTTTCTCTTCTTTTAAGTCCACTGTACTTTAGCACTGGCTAAGTTCCGAGTCATCCAGGAAAGCCTCAGCAGTGGTTGTTTAATCAGACATGTGACATCTGTATCTGTATGATGCTGTTTGATTTTTGTTCAACCTAATTGGCCATCTGGTTCCACAAATACATCAGCATATTCAGCTAACAGACTACTGAGTTTATTCTAAATTGTCTCACAATTTTCATATAAGCTCATTACAAATTGCTTGCTTTTGGACATGACACACCAGATGCAACTCTAATGTGAGTGCTAACCTTGGTTACTTCAAAATTTTTCTCAATGCTGATGATCATTCCAACATGAAGCTGGATAATAAGTTATCTATAATTGCTGAACAACAGTGGGACTCATCCCTCCTCTGACAGATAACTGCCAAAGCTAATGCTGCTTGCTTTCTGGACAGAAAATTACTTATTTCATGTGTGGGCTGTATACCCACATTACCAGCACTGATACACTTGACTTTGTCTGTAGTAAACCATGGAACACTGCTTGTGCACATGGGGGTATTATGACTTCCTCTCCCACATAAACTTTGGCAGTCCATTGCTCCTAGGTCTGGTCTAGTCGACATTTATCTAACATCATTTCACCTATTACACAAATAAATTGACTGATAAGCTCCAACTTGCATCTACCTAAAGGATGCTGACACCAGAAGTTAACATTATTCTTACACTGAAAATCTATTTCCGATAGGTACTGACCTCCTTTCACGTAAAGCTGTCTTGATCTTCTTTATGCCCTCTAAGCATTGCTAAAAACTTTTCTTGCTCAATGCACCAGTCTATATACCCCATCAATTTCTTAACATGCACATATCATGTGAATACTCTCCACCAATAATATTGTGCCACCTATATTGGTGCAGCTAGCTATTCCCACTCAATCCTCACTTTCCAGAATTGGCAGGCTGTAAAAGAATAACACCGACATTTAAAAGAAAGGGTGGGAAGTACCTATCGCAAATACATTTTCAGTGTAAGAAAAATCTTAACTTTCAATATGGTCTTAACACTTCTCAACAACGCTAGAATCCCACATTGCAAAGGTGGATGCACCGGTGTAGATGCTCAACATTGAAACCAACCAGAATGCAACAACCCATAATGAACTCGTATGCTCTGAGACTAAACTGAAGCACGCATGTGGGGTACCACAATACATCTGGAACAGATGTGCTCTTCACCCTTGAAGGAAGAAATTAATCAGATACGGACAGAAAAAAAAAAGATGTGCACTAAACCAATTTGGTTGGTGAGGTGCAATCTATTGTAAAATATAAACTAAATGAGCAATGTAGATACTCAACTGGACAAACAAAGTTCCATAACTCGTCCTTGGTATTAGGAGGTTAAGGACTAAAACAGATAAAACAAATATATTGTAACATGAACATAGTGGCTAGGACATGTGGATGGTGTTACATATACTCACCAACCCCAACCACGAGTAAACAGAGTGTCATACGTCAAGCAAACGGAATTACGAAGAGGAAGTGAGCATTTGGCTAAAACCAGACAAACTCTCAAAACCACCATAGGAGCAAGAAGTAC
Source organism: Limulus polyphemus (assembly GCF_000517525.1). Lineage (NCBI taxonomy): Eukaryota > Metazoa > Arthropoda > Merostomata > Xiphosura > Limulidae > Limulus > Limulus polyphemus. The sequence goes on from NW_013667509.1 coordinate 114,741, forward strand.
AACAAACCAAACCCGGCATTATAGGGTTATGGCATTGCCTCAACTCAACCATAAGAACAGAGCAAGATCTGTAACTGGTATTACGAGTAGAAATCATAACTCACCCAACTGTAAATGCAGGGAAGAGACATCCTGCAACTGGAATTAATGAGAAGAGGTGTCTCTACTTCACACAACCATAGGAACAGGGCAGTATCATCCCAAACCTGCTAGTGCAAGGAGAATCCCGTGTAAGCTGGTCCTGCTTCAACCAACAGCTGTCCACTTGAGAAAGAGCATCCAGGAGAAAATGGAAGGAGGTAAACCAGCTTTGCCTTCTTCTCACTGAGTGTATAATCATGAGTATGTATGGTAATGTAAAATTCTACAATGCACTCAACCTGGTCAACATGTTGTCATATAATTTATTGGTGAAAGTACTTGGAATATTCCTTCATATACCTTGTAGCATGTCACATAATTCTTCAAGTTTCTTTGCTGCCTCCTGACCTCCTCTTTATCCATGTAGGTCCAAATTATCTCAGACATGTTCAAATTTGAATTTGGACAGTGTGAGGCAGGAGCCAGTTTTCTAACTACCTGTTTCTTCTCCTGGTAAGTTTTTACCATGTTGATCACACGGTTAGGATTAATATATTGCTGAAACACAAATCCCTAGCCAATTAGGGTACATTCCTAATGGAATACTATAGTATATCAGGATCTGTCTGTACTTCTCCACTGTCACTGTGCCACAACTTTTTACTAAGTGTTCAATACAAATAAAGGCAATGTTACCCCAAAAGCTGCATAGTTTCAACCTAATGTATCTGAGTAGTTGTTTTATTTTGGTAGTGGTACTGTCACTGTTTAATTCTTTGAATAGACTTCTGTTTATTATTATTGAGCAACTCTTACTTGGATTCATCAATAACCAAATCCCCTTTGCCAGACCTGCTCATCCCACCAAACATGCTCACCTTTTCAACAGTGGGGGCATTATAATGTTATAATGTGATGGTCAATCCCATTATTCATTGGTAAAAGAGTGGCCCAAGAGTTGGCGATAGATGGTGATGACTAGCTGCCTTCCCTCTAGTCTTACACTGCTAACTTAGGGACGGCTAGTGCAGATAGCCCTTGTGTAGGTTTGCGTGAAATTAAAAAAACAAAAAACTCATCCCACTACTGCATTTCCACGACCCATATCAGCTTTTATGATTGCATGTACACAGCAAAGGCTTTCATACAGCCACATGTTCATTGAGACTACACTGAGCAAAATTATTTGTTTCTAATTTCGGGATGACTTAGACACCTGTATATGAAGCCAGGTTATCGGAACATCACGTATAATGCACAGAACATATCTTGAGATCACTGATGGTAAGATTGAGTGTTGTTCTTTGACTGGATTTGTTATTAATAGTTCACCAATCAAATGTGTAGTAAACATTCATTTTCGAACTTTTAAGTCTTATTTCATACTCAATATTTATAGTTTAATATGTTCTGAATATACCTAGTGTTTGCTTCATAAGTACATTTCTTTTTCTGAACTTCTACACAGCCTTAATTTTTGAGTTCTTACAATTTGAATTCCTGAAACTAAAGCCTAGTTTTTATCGAAGCAGCAATTCAAATTCTCATAAAACTACAATAATAATTTTGATTTTCAACATACTCTGTCTGAATGAACTGCATAATCATTCTGAGAAGAGGTTGTAAATTAGTTTTTTCCTCACCTAGTCATACTATGACGTACAAACTACATAAATTACCACTAGATTTCATGTGGAAGTTGTCTCATAAGAGTAATATTCCCAAATTAATTGTAATTCAATTTATTTTGACTTTTTTTTTTCCATAAAAAATATTGAAAGGCAGTTTATTAGAAACTCTTTCAGTGCTTGAAATATTACAGTTTGGCAATACTTTGACACCAAAGTTGTACCAAGAATATATGGAAGGTGTTAATAGTGTGATAGCTTTTTTTTTTTTTAAATATTAAAATATTATTACATTCAACTCTGGTGGATGATGTTCCTGATAAGCATAACTCAGTCAGAGCTGGGCTGATTTAGGTGTGGTCATTTTCAAATATTGTAATATCATTGGTGTAATCAGTTCAGATTTAAGTAATGTAACTAAACCAGACCCTTTTATGATGTGTTAATTGTGGTTCAAATTTTTTTTTTAAATTAAAATTTAATGAAAAGCTTTGATTTTCAGTATCAGTAAATTTGACAGAGTATCTAATTTTATGTTAAACATATGTGCAATTGATAATAGTTCACCTGATTATAGACTATAAGTGCAGTTGAAATACTCATTCTTTTGTATCTCGAGTATCTAGTTTTATGTTAAACGTATGTGCAATTGATAATAGTTCACCTGATTATAGACTATAAGTGCAGTTGAAATACTCATTCTTTTGTATTTCGAGTATCTAGTTTTATGTTAAACGTATGTGCAATTGATAATAGTTCACCTGATTATAGACTACAAGTGCAGTTGAAATACTCGTTCTTTTGTATTTCGAGTATCTAGTTTTATGTTAAACGTGTGTGCAATTCATAATAGTTCATCTGATTATAGACTACAAGTGCAGTGGAAATACTCATTCTTTTGTATTTCATATAGATTATCACGACAACTACCACCTGGACGAGCATTTCTGTGTATGAATACCAGTGAACTGCCTCAAATTCTTCAACAAATTTTTATGTGTAGTATGCTGACAAATTGAACTCCAAAGCTTGGAAGTTCAGCACATATGATCCCAGGTTACTATAGCCCACTTAAAAGTTCTCTCTCTTGTTTACCAAGATATGTGTACAGTATAGTTTCTATTTAGTGTAAGAGTCAATTTATTAAAATGTAAATTTATATAAATACTGACTACACTTTAGCTTGTTATTTTATACAAGTACTACAATCAATAATCACAGGTGATGTTGATGTACCATAAATTATGGAAATATGTAGGCATAATTTAAAATAAATTCTTCAAGGTGTTTTAAGTGATATGTCAATCACTAGTTTGTCTTTTATTATTTTTTAATCTATTAACCCTCTCAGGATGGGCATCTATATTTTATAGAACCTTGTAACCACCAGGTAACCATGGTGGTATACTTATTGTATCTTAACAAAATTTGGCAAGCTTTCACTTAACTTCAAAAAAACTTTCATAAACAAAAAAAAACAGAATTTTTAATTAAGTACTTTTATTAAACTTTATGGTGTCATAGTGTTGACTGCTACAAGTGCAAAGTGAATTTCATATTAAGATTAGGAAAATTTTCTTCATCTGAAATTTTTCAAATGTCATTTCCATAATCCCTCAAATCCCCTAAATAAATATCAGATGTTTTTTATTTATTTCGTAACCACCGAAAAAAAAATCGAAATAAATCTACATTACTCTTTTTTTCTTTCTAGAATGACTTCAAATTGTAACATGAAACTTGATTTGTTTATCCTAAATAGCTTAAATATTGTAACAGAATACATCTGTTTATACTTAAATTTTATAGTTTTATTGCTCTTTGAACCATGTCTAAATTAATATTCCCACCATAAAATTTTAAATTACTTGGTGAAAGTGCAGCTCATGTTACCCTATCAAGTTACATAACACATGAGCTACTAGTAAACATACCTCGTGAAAAATTTTATTATTATTGTTAAACATTCCTAGAAAGTGAGATGTACATCTGATATGACTTCAAGTAACACAATTTTTACATGTATCATGGGCGTATGTGTTCCTAAAAAATTTCAATCCACTCTTGAATAACTTTTATTAAAGGGTGTAACATGGCTTTTTTAACTACAGTGTAGTATACAAAACATGCATGAAAACACAATGTGTTTACCCTCTCTGCCATCTTGATGAGGCAACATTGCTTCACACACATATTGATAGTACAGTAAATGGTGGACACTATGCCTGGCAAAGTTGTCAGGGCTCAGTTGAATTGACCTACCACGTGATATTTTTCTCGTGAGAATGAAGCTTGTAACCAAACAAGATTGAAGGCTAATAAAATTATGCTTTGTCAGAGTGATGATGATGATATAGTAAGTAATTTGTGTTAAATTTCATACTTATTGGAGGGGTGGTAAATAAATTAGAGAAGAGGGGATGGCTAGAGAAATAAAATGTCACATTTCTCACACTAGAGGAAATTCAGGATTTTTTAAAATATTGCCTTATAAAATTATTAACTTAAGTCTTATATACTGTTAAAATATGGATTATTAGCTATGATGTTATGCTATACTAATTGGTATAAAATACACAAAAAGTAGTTAAATTAAATTTTTAATATAACTTACTAAAGCCCTTGTGACATCCACAATAAAGGATGCCTTGGCAGAGAGGGTTAACACTCTAGTAATGAAACAAAGTGACACTGTTTCAAAAATACTGGTATTAATTGGTAAACGCTACACCTGGAAAAATAGCCAACGACGTTGGAACTCTTTAGCAACAAAACAACAAGGCATCATTGGTGAATGCTCTAATAATGAGAAAATGCAGAGTGATGCAATGTATAACAGAGACCCAGTGTACTTAATCTAACCTAAAAAGTTTTAATTACTTTTATAATACTAAGTAAAAAATACACATGAAAAACAAGAAAGGTACTTACTTGGGTCTTCTTATTTTTGCTGTTGATGACACTTAATCCTATTTTTTTTATACTAATGGTACTACTGCAATTAGAATAATAACATGCAAAAACAGAATATGTCCCATAACTATCACAATTATTCTGGCTTTCTAACTATGCAACAAGAGCATTTAGAAATTTAGTTAAGCTCGTAGATGTATTTCCCTTGGAAATCAAGCTTGATCTGGAAGCAAAACTGACAACCATCTCCTCAGAAAACACTGTAATCTAATAGGTCATTCGATAAACTGAAACTTTGGCTTTCTATTGGTTAGAAATAATATAGTGTTAAGAAAGAACTACTGACAATTTGTGAAAGCGAGGATTTGACAGGTGGGCACAGCAGGAGGGGTCTCATTTATTAGCTTATGGCTCCGAAACCAAAGATTGAAAAATATAAAAATTGTTTTGGCTGAGCAATAGCTACGAGTAATATACAATGAATTCCACACTTCTCTGACAAGAAAAGGTAAGACATAAGTAACAAACTTCACAGCTCTCATAATAGGGGAGATTGAGGTTTTTTAAATATTTCCTTATAAAATTAAGAACTTAAATAATGTTAAAATTTGATTTATTAACTAAGTTTGATGCAAAACTTATTCATGTATATTGATAATAAAGTAGGTTAATTAAGTTTTGAATGTAACTATGTGAAAGGTTGTGATATGCACACTTAACCTAACTGATGTGAAAAGGTTAAAAAAGCTACTTTATGTAATTAATAATTTAATATTAAAGGATAAAATTGTTGATAACCACAAACTTGTAGATATATTTCCCTACTTTACACAGTGTAATTAGTAAACTAATATTAAAGGTAAAGTCATTGATAACCATAAAAGCAGCATATTCTAAAATACCCCCAGCTTTACATGAATAATTATTGATTTAATGTGAATGATTGAAATTATTTGATAACTGTAAAAATATCCCATACTGTACATATGATTTCATATTAATTGATGAAGTCACTGTTGCCTGTAAAAATCTCTCTTACTGTACATGATGCAATTTCATCTGATCAACCTTGCCGGAAAATTTGCCTCCTTCACCTTATTCCACACCTATCTCACCTACCCAGTGAATGTCAATATCTACATGGAAATTGCTCTAAAAGGGGTCAGAGTAAGTGCACCTCATGCTGTATCAATATCCACATTCGCCAGCAATCTTAAACCACAGTATAAAAGGGCAGAAGAGGTCACACAAACCTGAACCTCCCTGGTCTTTAAAGACCTAAATCCAGATGCAGAATAAGCAAGCAAACATTACTCCACCATCCAGCAAAACTACTCAAATCCTGAGCAAATAACACTGAACAATCCCAGTCAATCCCATTATTCATTGGTAAAAGAGTGGCCCAAGAGTTGGCGATAGATGGTGATGACTAGCTGCCTTCCCTCTAGTCTTACACTGCTAAATTAGGGACGGCTAGCGCAGATAGCCCTCGTGTAGCTTTGTGCGAAATTCAAAACAAACAAACTTGAGTGCAACAAGATGTTATATAGGAGTTCAAAAACATGCATGTTTTTCTAATTAGCCAACAAAAAAAAATTGTTTAGTACAATGCATAGAACTTTATTAGCTACTGAAATCTCACAGAGAACCAGTACTGGTAAAATAAAATATGCATTAAACCTCCACTAGGAATTTCACCAGTCACCTTGTGTATGCTATGAAGCAAAATTGCTGGGAACAGTTCATCAGTATTAGGTGGGTGTGCTTTCAACTAAATGCCTGCTTCTGAAATGAAAGCTTCATGCCAGTTCAAGTACAGCATCCATGTATATCAGACATCTAACTTTTAGTGTTGACAAATCAGCAGTTATTCTATACTCATTATTCGATTGATTTTTATTTTTAATACAAGTATGTAACTTACTTTGATCAGAAATTTATTATTAATACAATATTTATTTGGCATTATCATGCTATCAGTACAAGCTTCCAAATTTGTTACCAGTACGTCCCAGTTTCATTAGGCACTATATCGGCAGTAAAAACTTACCCATTCCACCCTGTAATGTTCATAATATACTTGCTATGCTGGGCAGTGTCATCCTGACAATAGGTCAAAAATATTTGCTGTTGCTTAAACAGTTAAGTCTTGTACCTTTTTATGTCAGAAATTTATACTGATGTGGATGGTCTGCCTACAATTTTGTGGGACTTAACATCTCCATCAAGATCGAAAAACATTCTGATTTCCTCTGTATAATGTCTAATATTTTAAGCACCACATTTTAGATGCCTATCCAATCCAAGTACCAACTCGTACCTTTAAAGTTTGAAATTCCCATTATAATAGCATGCATTTATTTAAATACTACTGGGTCTAGTTGTATTCACCTTGCTCATATTTTCTTTTAGCATCCATTCCTTAAGCCTCTAATATGCTTTTGATCAAAACACACAAATAATATTTTTTGTGCTTATAGAAACAATATTAACAGTGTCATACGTGTCACAATTTTCATTTAGGAAGCACATATTTTTATTCTTGATTAGAAAATGAATATACAAAATGTAAGTAATCACATTTTCATAGTTGGACAAAAATGGATGTCTTTACTCAATTCATTGTTAAATAAGCTACAATTATACAAGTACTTCAAAAAAAGTTTAAAGTTAAAAAAACTGAATATGTTCCTGGTACAGATTTTCATAGCTGAATATATCCTGTGAAGGTTTTTCTTTTAAAAATATGATGGTATTTTCTAGTTTTGAATGTAACTTCTGCCTAGTGATGTTAACAGTTCATTCATATTCAAAATGTAACAGTGCTTTGGGCATTTTAATAACCTACCTGACTATAAACCAAGCAGGACTGAACTTGAAAATATCCACAATGAGAGGCTACATAAAGTTCAATTTATTTATGCTTTTATCAGCCAGAACAGTAGCAAGAAAATATACATTTAAGAAAAAACCTACTAGACAAAGCTTTAAAACCAGAAGCTAAGATTATTGGGGAACAAAAAACTACCCATATAACATTAGCATTCAGATCTTTACAGTACAAAAAATGTATGATTTAAGTGAAATAACAAATGAGTTATGAATAAAAAAACTTTCTATACATGGTCACATTCAAATAAAAATGCTGTTATACAGTTGCCAAAAAAATACATACAAAAGAATCCAAAGCATTTCAAAATATATTTCTGTCAACATATTTCATATTTAAAAATATACGCACTTCTGTTGTACAACTGCACAATACATACTGCTGAAATATACCAAACTGAAAGAGCTTCACCTCTTTTTTTTAAATAAACTTTTGTAATAGAAAGCTTCTATTACATGCATCAATACAAATAAATACTGAAAAGTTCATTGTAAAATATTTTCAAAATGTTAATATACTAACAATTTAATATAAAAACAGTATATTTTTAAATGCTGTCTCTAGAAAGGATTATCTGTATTGCTGGTATTTTGTTTTGTGCTTAGTTCTAACATTAATAATCTTTTAATATTATCCCCTGAGTTAAAAAACTGCCACTTAATTTGCCAAGAAGCAAACTACCTTAACATCAACCACAGTTCCTAGAGTAAGGCACCACTCAAACATCACATGCTTTTCAATTGTTAACTTTAAGAAGGCACACATAACCTGTTTAAGAGACCTTTCTACAATAAGCAGATGAAACATCACAAATAATCTACTCTGCATCATACCTTAAAAGCTGGTGAAGTATATGGAGAAGAACTTAACTATATATATACCACGCGTAGTACTGTATGTAGAATGTACATTACATAAACCATGTGTAGTACCGTGGTTTAGGTAGCATACATTCTGAATCTGGTATTACATGTGATTTAAGTAGTGTACATTCTGAATCAGTGTAGTATCGGATACAGAATGTATACTACATAAAACACATTAGTACTTTATGTAGAATATACACAACGTAAACCATGTAATACTTCATGTAGAATATACACTACATAAACCATGTAATACTTCATGTAGAATGTACACAGCATAAACCAAGACAAAAATCAATGATATAGATCATCTTCCTTTTCATGATCCATAGCACACCTAAACCAGCTTCAGTGCTTTATACAGAAACTATGGTACATACTGTCTTTAGTATGTGACATCATATAGTATATCTTTACTAATTATGGAAGGTTTTCTTATACATACTAAAATTAACTAATGCTTTTTTATAACCTGGTGTGGGTGTTCCAAATAGAAACCATTTTTTCATGCTTCTACATGTTTCTTTTTTTTAATTGAAGGCATTGTAAGTTTACTTTTTGTTATTCAAAACAAGTACTGAAACCATATGATGAACAGGTACACTATTTGTATTTGGCACACAACTACACTTTCCATAAAAGAAAAACTTGAATTTTAGACATGGAATTAATAGCTTGTCTAACATTTTTTGTGCTAATATTGAACTTGAGGTCAGTTTTCAAAGAGATTATATTACGATCCTATAGCTGCTGATGAGGCTAGAAAAAAAAAATTATATATATATATATATATTTATATATCAAGAGTTGAAAAACTTACAAACCAAGTAAAGTCACTATACAAATACAAGCAGATTTTGTCTACAGCTATACAATATATACAGTCTAAAAGCAATCTGATGTATATTTCAAAATAAAATCAAATTTTTGTTCAGATAAAAACTCATGTAGGAAAGTTCAACATCTACTCTTCAAGCACCAGTATCCTGGTCTCCAGTATATATATGTCACAGTTTCATTTCCCACATAATGATGTGAGCTTCTTTTTTTTCATTCTGTTTTTCTCCAGCTCTCTTCCAGTTAATGTAACCACATCCACCCGTAACAGTCAAAACTGTTTTCTCTTGGTTGACAAGACGACTGGCTCGAGCAGAATACTTGCTAATGCAGGTTTCAGCTATTGGTGGTGGCCTTGTGTCTGCTGACGACAGTGATGTTGAAGAATGGTGGGACTTTAATGTAGAGATCTTCTTACTGTTAGTGGCTGTGGAACCTCCACCTCTTAAATTACCAGCTTGGTGAGGTTCACAGGCTGCTGATGAATCAGAATCTTCAGACACTGCCATATTGGAAAGGTCCCAAGAACGAGGACGTCCTGTCTTCTGTTTCAATCTAAAAAATAATGAAGACACATTCAAATGTTAGATTCACTAAAATACTGCTTTATACAGTCATTCCATTCTTATGTAGAATAGGATATTACAATATATCACACTATTTTTCTTTTTTAATTAAATCATTCAAGTTATGTAAGCTTTATAAATGCTCTCAAAAGGTAAGCAATTTTAACTTAGTAACTAGGCTAACAATAATTACATCTTTTCAAAAACAAAAAAAAATTTAAAATAAAACCCAGTCAAGAAATGCTCCACAGTAACAGAGAGTGGCAGAGCCACAATAACAGCTAGTGGACGTTACCATCAATTTAACAATGAATATGCTTCTTTATTTTAAGGATTTATTCCACTTATTGTTAAAATGTCACATTGTTTTATTTCTCAGTCAAGATATAATATGAAATATAGCACACTAAACCTATTTGAACTACTGACATTAAAAGGAAGTACTACAGTAAGCTATTTTTTCTAATTCTCATTCAAAATACTAGAACAAATAAGCATAAAAACCCTTCTATAAAAACACTGAAAAGTAATGCTTGAAAGT
>NW_013667509.1:126062-146780 GCF_000517525.1 Limulus polyphemus
GTCAAAACTGAACTTAACCCTATTTTGTACAGCCTGCTGGTTAATTACTCCCAGCCTATTGAGTGAACCTAAAAAATCTTGGCAGGTTGAAGCTTTAGACAATGTTGAATATTCTAGAGATTCAAGGTCAAAGTATGAAAGTTGCTGGATTGTTTCTCCAACAATCATGCTTTTCTCATGGTCAATGAGCTGTAGGGTGTTCAAGAGTGGGATCACCTCAAAATCTTTATTTGTTGGTATATGGAAAGTAAGCTGCAAATGTTGTTTATGAAGAAGCTTTGTTATAATTTTAAAATTTTGAGATAAAGTTTTATGTTCAAGTTATTACTTTGAAATATAAGATTGCTGTTAGACGTACATTGTTTTAATTAAGTTTAAACATTCCCCTTAAGTTGACAGGTATTTCAGCTTGTAAATACTATAAACAAACAATCAAGCAATAAAAAAAACTTAGAACCTCGCAAGCTTAACCCACATGTTAAAGTACATGGAAATGGTTTGCTGTACTTGCTGTAATTCAAGCATAAATGATGTCTTCATACAGCCATCTACTAAAGGTCAGTCTTATGTAAATAAGTGGTGTTCCTGGTGCTTGAAGCTAGGGTGTAAATTGCACACAGCACATATGTGTGCATGTGTGTGTATAAAATCTTTTCCTTTTGCAACTTTCTTGCAGGAATAAAAAAAAAGATGAAACAGTGAATGATACACGAACAAAAATTATTATGCAAAATGTAGTGTTCAACTAACTGTTTCCAAAAGGTTAAAATGTTAAATGGTTGTTGCTGCAATCTGGGTATTACAATATATCATACACTTTCTCTAAACTGGAAGGCAGAAAGATCAGAATCACTGTGATTCAGTTTTTCTTGGCTGTCACTGTTTAATTTTGAATATTTTCACCAGATCAGCATACAAACCACAAACGTTGTTGGAATCTTTTAGATATGTGCGTAGTCCTTGGTGTTTTCACCAGATCAACATACAAACCACAAATGTTGTTCAATCTTCTAGATATGTGCGTAGTCCTTGGTGTTTTAACCAGATCAACATACAAACCACAAACATTGTTCAATCTTCTAGGTATGTGTGTAGTCCTTGATGTTTTCACCAGATCAGCATACAAACCACATTGTTGGATTCTTCTAGATATGTGTGTAGTCCTTGGTGTTTTCACCAGATCAGCATACAAACCACAAACATTGTTGGAATCTTCTAGATGTGTGTGTAGTCCTTGGTGTTTTCACCAGATCAGCATACAAACCACAAACATTGTTGGAATCTTCTAGATGTGTGTGTAGTCCTTGGTGTTTTCACCAGATCAGCATACAAACCACAAACATTGTTGGAATCTTCTAGATACATGTGTAGTCCTTGATGTTTTCACCAGATCAACCACTAACATTGTTGGAATCTTCTAGATACATGTGTAGTCCAGGATATTTTCACCAGATCAACATACAAACCGCAAACATTGTTGGAATTTTCTAGATATGTGTGTAGTCCTTGGTGTTTTCACCAGATCAGTGTACAAACTGCAAACATTGTTGGAATCTCCTAGATATGTGTGTAGTCCAGGATATTTTCACCACATCAGCATACAAACCACAAACATTGTTGGAATCTTCTAGATACATGTGTAGTCGTTGGTGTTTTCACCAGATCAGTGTACATTGTTGGAATATTCTAGATATGTGTGTAGTCCAGGATATTTTCACCAGATCAGCATACAAACCACAAACATTGTTGGAATCTTCTAGATATGTGTGTACTCCATGGTTTTTTCAACAGATCAGCATGCAAACCACTAACATTGTTGGAATCTTCTAGATACATGTGTAGTCCAGGATATTTTCACCAGATCAGTGTATAAACTGCAAACATTGTTGGAATCTTCTAGATATGTGTGTAGTCCTGGATATTTTCACCAGATCAGCATACAAATCACAAACATTATTGAAACCTGCTAGATACTTGTGTAGTCCATAATGTTTTTATCAGATCAGCATACAAACCACAAACACTGACAGAATCTTCTAGATGTGTGTATTGTTGGAGGCTGATGAAAATTCTTTTAGTGTGGTACAGTCTTAGTTCATGACATGTGAATGTCTGCAGCACGCTTCAAAGCCTGGACTCAGCTTGGATTATAAATATTTTTTTTAATAATGTGTGTTAAACTGTTTCTTTTATATATTATTATTATCATGGTATTATTTTAGTGGTCTCCAAGCAACTGAAATTGCATAAATCAAGAATCCTCTACTGACATATTTATGCACAATGACATGAGCATAATTTATAATTACACTCAAATCATATTTTACCTACACCACGAGCAGATAATCCAGGTAATGTCAGTTTGAGTGACATAAATAATGAAACAAGGTTTTTATACCCAAAGTCAATCATCTAAGTACATAATCATCTATGCTTACTGCTTCTACAGAGAATTGAATCTTTTGGTCTACTTTGAATTTATGGAATACAGTTATGTCGTTCTAAAGCTTAAAGCTAATGTTTAGTTCTTTACTTGAAGTAAGCTGCTGATGTATCAGCCACACAATCATTATTATAATACATACAGTTCAGGCAGTAAATGGCTAATTATAAATTCAGGATTGAAAAAATAGCTACACTGCCTTGTTAAAATTTAACTTAATATTCTGACAAGATAACAAATTGATGATTATGAAAAATAGGGCTTAAACAATTGACCAAATCAAAAATTATTTATTTAACAATATTTTAAAATTCCTTGGTAATTTTATTTCTTACTACTCTTGACTACATTATCATGTTTTAAGAAATTTCCAGGCCAGGAGCTGAATTTACAAATTTCTAGGATCCATAAAAACTCTGAGTTAAAATAATTTTAATTATTTTCTACCTTGTTACTAAATCTAGGCAATTAACTCAGTTAATTAGTATCATGTAAAATAATCATTTAATTGAAATTATGGTTAAATTAATTAAAGTAACAAAAATAATCAACTAATCAAAATATTGCCATTATTTCTCATTATTATTTTAATTCAAGGTTGTTCAGCTCAATTAATTAGTGTCACAACTCATGAAAATAACCAACTAATCAAAATTAGTGTTTCTGACTATTCTAGCTATCTACGTCTCATGTGAGAATAACTGATTAAGGAGTCTGATGATTAACTAATCAACAAATTTTTCACCAATTGCCCAATTGTAATTGTTGGTTTCATAAAAAACCCACTAATATTTAAAGAAAAGCTACAAAATATTCAGTTAAAATGTACAACAAAACATAACTATTAGTTTAAACAATGAAATATATTCTCTCTCATTTTTTTAAGCTTTCTGGCTATGAAAGAATGTTAGATTAACAAAATAATTCAATATGGTTATTAAGAAAATAAAATTATCAGGTCAAGGTAATGGCAAAATAGTAAGTTGATTGATACCCTTTAAAGATGAAAATTATTTTATGGAAAAAAATAAATCATATTTTCAATTTAGGATTTATTGTAAGAATACTAGTAAAGTATATCTGCCGAGAAAACCAAAAATACCAACAGCAGAAAACATTGTTTTTAAAAATGATTACAGAGATACAGTATAGCAGCATGGATGTAGCCAAGTCTTGATTAAACTATGAGAGTGGCATACTATTCCACAAAATTCAGTAATTGTCTGAAATAATGAAAACTGACATGAATCCACAATGTAAAGGATATAAAGAATGAGTATTACACCAACAAATTCTCTAGCATTTTTTTTTTATATATATATATTGTACACACATACCTTCTATCTAAAGTAATCAAATGAAAAGCAGCAAGATCGGAATCACTCTGGTTCAACCTTTCATGAAGCCTTTCTTGGCTGTCCCTGTCATAATCATGAATATTCATCAGGTCAGCATACAAACCATATACATTGTTGGAATCTTCCAGATAGGTGTTTGCTGTTGGAGGCTGGTGAAAATTCATTCCTCTTGGGAGAGTCTTAGCTCCTGACATATGAATGTCTGCAGCACTTTTCCGAGCTGGTGCTACTGCAGAACGAAAACTTTAGTCAGAGTTTACAAACATACACAGGTAACTATCATCCACACTCTTGTAATTATAAACCAAATAAATTCATATAAAATCTATTTATTCATCCAAAATTTACAAACAAGTTTTAATTATTAAGTATGCACAAACAAGTGGGACTTGTATAACATTAATGCACATTAACAACAGGTAAAAAACAAAGCATACCATGAGATCTAATGAATGGAGGAGGGATCATGGAGTCAGATTTCTGTTTCTGCACCTTTTCATGACAAGGAGGTTGATTTTCTGGCTTTACCACATCCAAACCAACCTCTTCTTCCCTGATATTAGAAGGAACACTAACAGCTGGTCGAGGAAGCAGGCTGAGAAGCAAAGTAACTGGACCATGGTGGCCATGGTATGCTACATTAGTACGTCCACTGATAATTGGCACACCTTCTAGACGGGGTAGTGGCACAGTTAAAATAACACCTACATTAGTACCAACCCACAGAAGGCCTCGACTTGCAAGAAGCGATGTTACTGTTATTCGAATATTAGAGTCACGAAAACCTGTGGAAAACAAGACAAGTAGAAACTAAATTTTTCATTAGAACTAATACTACTATTAATTTAACAAATAAAGGTCTCTAGTGGAAAAGAACAAAACACTGATCCTACTGAAAAAAGTCAATTGTTTCATTATCATTATGAATGCTAAAACCATAAACTATCAAACTGTTTCTTTTTTATGCTACACAATGAAAAAAATCAATTACCATATTATTTCATAATGATTATGGATACTGAAAACGTACACTATCAAAATGTCTTATTCTGATACTATTAGAGATGGGACAAAAAAATCTCATGAAATCCAATCCAAATGAATGTTAATTTCGTGATGAAATGGATACTCAGATAGTATTTTCTTCAACAGATTACCTCACATTATGCAGGCATAATACTACATGCACATGCATAACATTCATCTAGCCCACTGGTGCATTCTAGTAGCTTTTAAACACAGTAGCATTTCCTTCAGTATTAAAAAGTTAGTCATAAATAAATAGTTATGTAGTTTAAAATATAGATTACTCTCAACTGTGGTGTTGCCAATGTAATCCACAGGTGGTCACAGTACTGACAGCAATGGCATGCACAACTGAAACAAAAGTCTCAGCAGTGAATTAGGGGTGTATAATAGTTCTGTCTCACACTGCCACATTCCCTTAGCCTTATGACTTCTGGTTAAAAAGGCTTTTAACAGGTAACGTTGCTTTCATGATATTTCATTCCAAAAATAAAACTAGTGGATGAAATTGTTTGAAATTTGACAAGAACTTTGATATGTAGTTGCAAAATAATAAAACATTTAGTTTTGATTTTTTCTACTATTTCCAATAATAATTCATTATTTTATGCACTCGGATTCTGAATAGTTCACCCACAAAGCGATTTTCACATTGGGTATAAAAATACTATTTATTATCTTAGTTTTCACATTTCATTTGCATAATCTCTAAAACCTCTTAAATGAATATCAAAAAAATTTTAAGGTGTATGTTATATTTTATTTTCCACTTTCTCCAGTGGTTTAATTAAATGTTTGAATGTAACACAATAACAATACAGAAAGGAATTAAAAAATGGCACCAGAAGTTATAGGGTTAGAGGGCCTGCAATGGTTACTTGCTCATGTAGAACTGTACATTCCTGTGTACATTGTTATCTAACTTTAAAAAAAAACAATTACAAAGTAACCACTTTAATACTATACTACAGTGGAGTGATAGCTTATGCCTTTGGCATATTTTCAATCTGTATGGCAACATCTATTATCCAATTCAATCAAATCCAGTTGAATATCAGGAGCCAGATATCTGAAATCCAATATCCAACAAAACTACCATTTGTCCCATCCCTAGATATTACATACTGAAAAAGTATATTGTCAAATTGTTTCATATTTTAGTTACTTAATAAAAAAGAAAACTGTAATACAGTTCCTCTTTAACACAAACTTTCAACAGGGTCAAAAGGTTTATATGTCTTAACAAAGCAAAATGATAAATTTATACACAGATTTTTACCTATTCAAAAATCACTTAAAAGTTTAGGGATACTTGTAGGAGAAGTATTCAGGAATCTCACCACTAAAGAGCTGACTAATACTTGAAGCCACATTGATGTCCTGCAGGTGACGAAATGTTTCAGTGTGGTATAAACAGATAGTAGCAGAATTGTAGAGAGAGATCCACAGTCCTGTCCCAGAGTGGGCAAGAAGGTGTGCATGTCCCTCCTCATGTTGGAGGGAATAAGAACGCTAAAAGGCAATGGATGCGATTATGTATCTCAAAACATTCAGTACACATAAAAAGCCTGAAATAATTAATGTGGTAATTCAGTTCTTCGAGTCAGTGTATGTGTATGTGAGAGACATACATTCTAAGTCTTTTTATTTAAAGTATAATAATGAATAACAGGAGTATCCCATAGTTACAGTTAAAAAAATAAGAGAGATAAAACTCTGCTTATTTAGAATACTAAAATTAATTTTAATTATACAATTTCCTAAACTGAAAATGTATTTCCATTAATACTTATCTCCGCTGACACAATAGCTATTTCTCAATCTCCAGGGTTTCCACTCTTTGCCTATCTAAGCATTGAAAATGCTTGCTCCAGTCCTTTATACCCCCACTCGAATGCCCTTGGCAAATTCTAACTTGCAAAATTCTCCAACAACTTCAATGCACCCTCTATCCTGGTACTGTATATAAGCACCTCATTCAGATAATGTTATCACATTTTTGAGACATAAACTGGCTTTTAGTGATAAGGTAGGGCAGAAGAGTGTCAGCGGAGGTAAGTATTATTTGAAATACATTTTCAGTTTACGAAAATGTTAACTTCCAAAACATACTTACCTCTGCTAACACTATAGCTAGAATCCCACATGGAGGGGACGGTACAGGCATGCATCATACAGAAAGCATCTGTATAGAACAGGAGTGTACCAAGATAAAGATGATACAAGAGTGGAGGAACTACATTACATCCAGAACAGTTAAGCTCTTCACCTGGAACTCAGCTCCTATAGCAAAAGTGGAATAGAATACAAGTAATCATCAGCACGTTGGTGGCTAGGGCTATTGTATTGCAATGTTATATATATATACTTTTAATTGGATCCCAACCTGTGGCCACAGAGTGATGAGTTTCAAACCACTGGAATCAGGACGAGAAAGTAAGCAATACTGAAGTGGACAAATTTTCTCTTCCACCTTAAAAAGTCCAAAAGGCAACACCCCAGGCTTGGAATGAGGGGATCGTGAATGCCGTACACAACCAAAGGAACAGAACTCATCCGGTCTGGAATTATGAACATTCATCTTCACTCCCCAACCAAGTGGGTAAGGAGTATTCTGCTTGCCCCTGGAATTACGAAGAGGACATGAAACCTGTGCTCAACCAAGGACCTAGGATGGGACTACTTTGTATTCGGAATTATGAGGAGATAGTGGTCTTCCTTCCATGAACAATATATGAAACCTACATTGATCAAACAGAAGGGCCATGCACCCCCTAACCGGATAACTTTATGTCAAATCTAAACCAAATTTAGTAGACTTGATAGTACTGGGGATTCAAAAACCTGTTGATATTTGGAATACCAGAAAATAGTGGATATGGATGCCTTATATAAAGCTACTGTAGATGAAGCAAACACCTGGGTGGAGAATGTCTGATTGAGGTTGTCTCAACAGAGACTGCCAAAGAGGAAGAGATAGAGGTGAACATTCCTGCAGATACCGAAAATGTGGAAACCACAAGAGACCTCAACAGGGAATGGAATGAACCATAGTCAGAACCACGAGGCAATAGCTGAATCGAGAGAAAGGCATACAGATATGAACCTGTCCCGTAATTACTGAACACATGTAATGCCAATTCTTGAGAATGAGGTATTGGAGAGAATTCAAATGAGTCACAAAAGCATCGACTGTTGGAGACCCAAACTGAGAGCAAATCCACCAAATCAATCTCATGATGCAGCACCCATTCTGTCAGAAGAATCCGGTTGGGTCAAGACAAGTGATCTGTAAGTAAATTCACCACTCCTGGAACATGACAAGGTAAAAGACTGATACAAAAGGAATGAGCCCAGTAGAGAAGATTCAAGGTACGAAAAAAAGGTATTAAGAATGTGTGCCTTCTTGACAAGAAATCTGAGATACCACTATAGAATTGGGAACTGAAGGAGGGGGTTTGGAAACATTATGGGCCGATACTCCCAATTAGTGCCAAAAGGGCGAGAAGCCAACGATGATAGAAAAGAATCTAAATGGTCTGTAAAAATTTGGGATTCTAACATCTCAGGAACTCTGGCAAACAACATGGGATGGAGAAAAAGGAGCTTCCAGTAGCTCCCTGGGGACAGAGGACAGTAAACAAACATTTTATAACAAAGTGTCTCTACCCAAAAAATTCTAACAACAAACCAGCCAGGAAACCAAGGAAGGAACTGAAGAAGACAATCTGACTGAGGAAGATGTCAGCAAAATCCCCAACTCATCCTCAAATTGTTGAAGGGAATGTTAATAGGCTTCAGACAAAAGTTAGGTCAAAGATAATACCTCAGGAAAGTCATGAGAGTTAGAAGAATCCGAGAAAACTGTGAACTGTTTAAAGTGATTATCAGTTCCAATCTAAAAGTCCAAAAGGTGGTCCATCCATTGAGAATCTAAATATACATCCTCCTAGCGTTGATAAGTCGATAAACTTGGGGGACAAGGTATAGCTATCTCATCGCAAAACTGAGTGGCAAATCTTCCAACATGATCAGCAATATCAGGAGAAGGAGAAAAAACCAAGTAAACACTTGCCGTCCTTTCTGCCAACAAAGAAGGAGTAGAGTCAAATGCAATGGAAGAGACTTCCAAAACCTCACAAACTTGAGTAACCAAATGGTCCTCTGTTGAGGCTGACCTAGTAGAAGGAGCCAGAAAAAACGAGTCTAACTTTTCCCCTAACCAGTCCTGGGTCATTTGCAAAAGCCACCCCAGAACCCTGCAGAGAAACACCCACGGTCTGCATACATGTCTCCATGTTGCAACAGATCATATCAGGGATAGCTTCGACGAAGAGAGACCCTTCCCCTGGCAGTTGACAAACATCAGATAGCAGAGGTGGAAGATAAGAGGTCTGGTAGGCCTCTGTAGTAGAAATGTTAACTCGGGAATTCATGCCCGTCCGTACGATTTTTTTTATCAATATAATTTATAAATATAATCGAAGATATAGCCATAGTAATTCCAACCATGTTCAAAGTTGCAACATAAATTGTGAGTAATCACAACATTCCTGTTTATAGAAACCTGTGTCAAATGCTTTGTCGAGAAAAAGTGATTACATTATCTGAATGAGGTACTTATATACAGTACCTAAATACAGGGCGCATTGAAGTTGGTGGAGAATTTTGCTAATTAGAGTTTGCCAAGGTCATTCGAGTGGGGTATAAAAGACTGGAGCAAGTGTTTTCAATGCTTAGATGGGCATAGAGTGGAAACCCTGGAGATTGAGAAATAGTTATAGTGTCAGCAGGCAGAGGTAAGTATGTTTTGGAATAATCATTTACATGTAGCATAGATATACAATGTACAAGATATACCTGAGGCTCAGCAGTTTGGCCATCTAGAAGAATAACATTACGTCCTGCTGAACACACTAAGGCTAAACCTAATGGAAGGAGATAAGTGATAGGATCTGGTCCAAGATTTACCATAAGGGGGCTTCTCAGCTCCCATGCTTCTTCTGAAAAATTACAAGAAACATTATAACAAATGATATCTAATATTTTACACTATTGCAATTTATATTATATTCACAGGTCTGGTTATGAGAGTAATTAAAAATAAATTACTTTTGTTTCCTAAAAAGATAACTTCTAACATTCTCATGCCATTTTTTTTTGTCAATCACAAACTTATAAACATATATTAAGAAACTGGTTTACAATGTATAATAAAGTTTCAGTGATTTACTTTAAAACATACTAAAAATTAAACACAGTTTGTAGCATCACCAACAAACTTAAAGAGCAATAATATACACCTGAAGAACTTCTTTGAAAGACAACAATAGAACCGTCACTAAGGCCAGCAAAAACTCTCTCAAAATGATAACGTATGTGCATGGCTAAGGCAGGCATCACTGCAACTCCTACTTCTTGGTAACTCTGTGGAGATGATCCAGAAAGGACCACAATCCTAAACAAAATGTATAATATTTCTATTATAAAGCTGGAAGTCAAAGGATCTAACCTAACTGATGAGAAAAATAACAATCAATCTACAAAAACTGAAAAACATTTTTAACAGGTTTGAATAAAAACCACAATAGCAGCAAGCTGGGATCTTTAAGAACTTGAAATAAGTTTTATTTCAGGGACCTAAAACTTAGCTAATCCCACTGGAGGGCACACCATGTCACTTGAATTTACTGTCAACTGTATATTGCTTGTATTAATTATTTTAAAACATCCAATTATTTAGATACATTTTTCACATTTAGATTTTTAAAAATTATAGGCAACATAGCAGTTTTCTATTAATATTAGATAACAACATCTAAACATTTCATATAACAACATATAACTTAAAAATTTTAAATTAAATAGATGTAGATAATTTCATAATAAAAGTGATATCAGATGTACTAATAAGTGATTTAATACACAATGCATGAAACTCCCCATTTCAGTGTTGTGATAGGTAGTTAATTCGTATAATTATTATTGTAAGATGATTCAAATTATCAATTTTCTAAAATCATATTTTTACTGCTATATACAAATAGCTGAAAATTTGAACTGTGGTTAAAAGTTTAAAATCCAGTAATCACACCGTGTGATAAGAACAAAAAAGAAATCACATGGACTAAAATATAACCAAAAGTGTTCAGTTAGTGGCTAAAGTATACCTAGACACTTGAAATAGGAAAATAAGAATTTAAAGATTTTGATCAAGTACTTTTTAAATGTTGTTTTATGTATTTAAATTCATTTGAAAAAAGTATTAAACTTCCTCCTTTGATTACTGGAATATATGTAAATATATTGTACTGCTTGGAAAACATTTATGATAAAAAATATAACAGAAAACACCTTATTAAAGAAAGCTGATAACCTGAATATTTTTAAATGTAGACTTAGGAATGAAGAAGAAATGTGAAATACATTACAGATGTCAAAGCCGTGTTTCTGTGGATTAAATACATGAAAACTGAATCCACTAATTCTAAAAATGGTTTACAAATTTTGACAGGCTAATTTTTATACTTCTTTAAACTAATTAACAATGAATTAGATAATTGTTAGACAAATTATTTCTAGTGGTATACTTGCTGAAGCAGGCCTTTAGGTAGTATAGTATTCAACTAGAATGAATGATGTCTGTGATGAAAAAATCACATTATTTTTGAATAAAAGAAAAGAAATTGCAACTTTCGGCAACTTATTCAAGTTTTTATTTACACATGATCATAAGCTACAGTAGTTATACCACTTTTTTTTTTTCACTTCTTACGATCAAAAAAAATTGTGAGCCAACATATAATTAAGTTCTTAATTAATGCCAGAGGTAATAATACCATACAAAGTAAAATCACCTCCTGCTTTCTGTTCCAAGCCAAACAGTTTCAAGTCCCTCAGCCAATGCAGGAACTGCCTCTACTGCTGTTATTTGCACTTCTTGAAGGTCAAAAGTAGCAATCTCTTGCAACAATGTAGGCTGCACTGACATCACCACCAGGTAGCTTTTGATACCATCTGTACAACACAGCCACAAGTAGGTTACTGCACTAAGACTGTTGGCATCTAGAGTGTAGTAACAGCCACATTTCACCTGTTAAAAATCAAAAGGAATTTCCAAGTTTTTAAAACAACTATAAAATTTTAAAGCTTAACAGCTCTGACTACACAGATCTATAGAGATTATATTGAAATATCTTATTACTAAATGATATTCTGATTCATTATTTCAGAATACTTAATTAAAATAAGTGCAGTCATAATTCATTATGTCAGAATATCATGTGTGAAATTCTAGTTTATTATGCAAGAATATTTCATTTCATTACAATACAAACTGTGGGTGCAATTCTAACATACACATACTACAAGCTATATCGCAATATTCATATTATGTCATCATTACATTTATTTAACTAAGTACATATTTCCATGACAAAACTCTTTAATGTACACAAACTACTACTTTCTCTAGTTTTTCCAAATGCCTCATTACATTGCAATACTTACAAGCAATTAGTACAGCAAAATGTTACACATTCAAAATATATTTATACAATATTATCACAAAAACTACAAAGCTTATAATTACACTTCTATTAAATCAGTTTGTAAAGAAACCACATCTTCTGGGCTTTATTCCAGAGTCTAAAAAACTATAGATATTTACTCCAAGTGTGTTGATCTTGAAATGTATTAGCTTGCTTTATCAATTTCCAAAAATTATTAAACTACAGAACTATCTGTGCTTTTCTGCAAGTTTTAGTCTTTGAAACAGCATTAATTAATAATAAACAAATATTTTTTTATATTCCATAAAAATTAACCACATTTCTGCACTTAGATTCTGTACTAGGTGCAACAGGCTTTTACATTTCATAAAATTAACCATATCTAATACTTGTTTAGATTCTATAAAAGTTAACCCCATTCAACACTTATAGTCTGTATTATGTATAATATAATATGTTTTATAAAATCAAGCACATCCTAACATTTGTGTTCTCTATTGGGTGCAATGTTTTGATATTATATGAAAACGAATCATATGTTCTAACAATAATATTCTGTATGAGGTGCAACATGTCTTTATATTTCTTAAAACTTGTATGGAAAATGTCCTTATATTCCATAAAATTCAGGTGCAATCTGTCTTTACAATTCATAAAATTAATCAAATTCTAATGTTCATTTTCTGTATTAGGTTCTATAGGTTTCTATATTCCATAAAAATTAACACAGACTAACCAACTAAGCTATAAGAACTCAAATAATCCAAACTCAAATGTTGTTTTAAAATATTTTATAAAATTAGTAGTTAGAAAAATTAAAAAATCTTGCTACAGGATTGAGTCCTTAGCTGGAGCAGTTAAAATCAAACAAAAGTACTTCCACATTTTTTAGTCTTTCAGTGAACACTTCAGCTACTGTCAATACAAAAGTACT
The DNA here is from genome assembly GCF_000517525.1 of Limulus polyphemus. Taxonomy (NCBI): domain Eukaryota; kingdom Metazoa; phylum Arthropoda; class Merostomata; order Xiphosura; family Limulidae; genus Limulus; species Limulus polyphemus. The sequence goes on from NW_013667509.1 coordinate 139,335, forward strand.
ATCAAAACAAGTTTTTATATTTGTTTGAAGTTTAAATTTTCAACCTGAACAGTACCTTCTGCATATAGAGGCTAAATAGCTGTCAGAGACCCCCTTAGGTTCACATACAACTGTCCCTAATATTAAACTACTGGCCAAAGGGAAGGCAGCCATGCAGCATCACCCACTACAACAAGGACTCTGGCTGGCTCTTTGAAATGAATAAATGGGATTGACTGTCAATTATATCACACCTCCAAGTGAAGAGTGTGTTCGGCAGCAAACCCTTCAATCTAAAGCCTGACACGCTAACCACAAGGCTACGCTAGCCTCTGGTACTTATTTATGAAGTTTCACCTATTAAAAATGAACGAATTTTTGCTGCATATTAGATACCATTAATTTTTACCTGCTCCTAACAAGTGCTATTTTAAGCTCCACATATGCACTGTTGCAAAATAAGACATAGTGACATTGAAACCAAACAGCCTCGTTCACCTATAAATTCTTTTGGTTCATACATACAAGTTCATCTTTTTAACTTTCTAGAATACAGACCATACAAAGGTGACACTAGCAAAGTCCTAATTTTTCATGTTTCTTGATTTGTAGCTGTAGGAGTTTCTAGTCTTACTGATATCAATTCAAAAATCTAGAATTCTGTACCACCATTAAACAAACATACAACCTTTGTTCCAAGATTAACACATATCAAGTTGAAATGTAAATAAAAAAAAAAGATGGAAAGGAGAGTAATCCCTGAAACTTTACTATACACCAATGCAAAAACATGACTGTTCTAAACATAAAAAACTTTTATAAACATGTCATACTTCTAGAAAGAAAGAAAATTTCCAGCTTTCCATTAATAAAAAAATAAAATGAAAAAAGGTAAAATTGTACAAGGAATACTGAATTTATGAAATGAGTCACACAAAACATAGATATTAGTACTCAAGTAACAGCAGAAAAGCCTAACCACAGCTTAACTCAAAAATGAGCAGCTGAACATTTGGTCACTAGGGGCTTTATATTAACAGTTGTATATGTGTATTGCTGCTGCTAATAAATCTGAATGGTCTTTTAATTATTACCAAAAATGGTTTTAAGCTGGTATGTTTTTTGAAAATCACAGAAAAATCGGCTCTATGTATGGAAAAAAACAACAACAAAAAACTGTTTAATACTGAATTTATTCACTTTATTAGTAATATATTTAAATCTATATTATTTTCCACACAGACACATGCACTAATCTAAACACCTCCATATTACCTCAGTAGAGCCTAAAGCTGAGAAGATTGGAACTGTTTTAGCAAATAAGGGCATCTTACTAGTAGGCCTCTTCTCCTGCTCTGGAATGTCCCATGCTGGAGTATTGTTTGTATCTGCAAATTAACAATATTTAAATGATTACATACAAGTTTTAGATGCACTTTTACATTATTGCATTTAAAAATGGGGGTTTCTGGCATTAGGATTTTCTTCACCTCTCAGAATTGTGAAGTTTACATCAAATAACAAACCCTTACAATGACCAGCTCAGAACTATACAGTTTTGTGTAACATCAGCTCTGACCAGTCAAGCTAGGTTAATGACAGATTCTCATTCAAAGGAGTTTTATATATCTTTACTGTTGGAAAGTAGCTTAGTGTAGTTTTTCTATGTAGAAACACTTTCAATTTGAAGAGCATACAGCTATTCAACCTTTCAGCAAAATTCAGCACTCAGATTTTCTTCACCACTTGGCATTGTAAGTTTATTAGAATAATTTCATTAGTTTGAAAAAGCAGATGATTATTTTCTAAAAAAGGGGAGAATACTTTAAACAAATAGCATTACATAATATAACTTTAACAATAGTTAATCAAAATTCTCCTTATTTTAAGCCAGTAAGTACAAATTTTATCACTGACAATCACTTTACAAAGTACAACAAATTACAAAATTTAATGGCTTTGTATTGAGAAAAAAGTTTAAGATTTTCACAAAAAATGTACATCCAATTGTCACTTAAGTTTCATAGAGCTTGAGTATTTTATATTTTACAAAGTTTAACTTTATGTAAACAAACCATACCAAGAGCAAGTTTAGATAAATGTAGGTCAGTGATCCATTCTCTTTTCACAGAAGGAGATCTAAGCTGAAGACAAACTAGTTCCTTGTTTGACCTGTGGCAAAAAACAATTGAAACTCTTAATCATCTCTGGCGTCGTTGTAAGTTTGAGTTTGATGAATATTTGAAAAATACAATTAAACTCGCTTTAAAAATTTTACCAATTCATTTCTATTTACACAACTCATAACTTGTTATACAAATGATTATTATATTTTTTTCAATTGCACTGAGACACCATAACAACATCATAAAACCTATTCTGTTAATGCCTTGAGTGCTATATCTTTTTTTAAAAGAAAAAAAAACAACAACTGATCCTTGCAAAAGATAAATTAAATTTGACAAATTGCTTTGTACATTCTGTTTAAACAATGTATATTACTGAACACTTACCCTCTTTATTATAATCAGAGAAGTAAAGTAGAGGAAGTCAGTGTATGAAGACAACAAGCTTGAAAGCTTCTAAACCACTGTTATTTTATCATTAAAAATAACTTACATTTTTTCAATTCTACACTAACTCTTATGACTCAAATGCATGACATGATTAAATAAAGGTTAATCACATACTAGCCCATAAGCAACATGTTCTGTATTAAGACATTCTATTTAAGCAGCTAATAGTTAATTCCATAAGATAGTTTAATTAAATAATCTATATTTATTCCACTAATGTTTTGGGTTAACTCTATATAATATCTTAAAATGCTCTGCCTAGTAATGTAGCTATTAATATTTTCCTCCAGTTGAAATAATTTCTTAAACTATGCAACACGTAATGCATACCTTGGAGTGGCAAAATTTCCTGATATATTGCCGATTTATGCGGAATGTTAACTGTGGAACTTGAACACTGAAATAGGGCATTTAGTACTAAAATTGAATAGCAAAAAATGTTTTCAACGGTGTTTTTTATTTTTTTTAGGCATAAATACTTGAAATTTTATGATAATTTGAAAACTGCAATTTTGACTACATTTTCCAAAAAGTGCACCCTTTTCCAGGCTGTTTTTCTCTATTTTCTTGTTCTTTTGCTTTTTCCTTCTTTTTTTTTCATGAAAATAAATGACGATACATACAAATAAATAACAATTCTTTTACGATTTTGTTGTTTTTTGGGATGAATACTTATGTTGACCTTCGAACAAATACAGAATTCATAAAAAAAAACCTTCTTGGGATCCTCCATCAGCTGCTTGCCTTTCCTTCTTCTTATTCTGTTTGATTTGGCTGATCTTGCTTTTTATTTTCTTCTCATCAGAGAACTCTTCAATGGGGTTTGTCTCCTTTATCATCTCATATCTTTCCAGGACCACTGCATAGTGTGTCTTTGGTGCAATGCTTTTATTTGCATCATGAATATCATTGATAATATTTGAAAGTACATCTGGAAAACATATACGAATTCAAAGTTGGCCATTTGCTGCTCTTCTTTACTTTTGGCAATGAAGGTGCTAATTGTCATATTAATTTTGTTCTGAAATGATAGAACCAATGCAGAGGGGTAATTCATTTTCAACTTCTCAAGCATGTGACCAGGACCCTTTTTCTTTCTCTCTTATGTTTCCATCATCATACTTTTGCTTCACATTATCTATGTAACAATGAATATACTTGAACAGGCCTTATTGCCCAACCCTTCTGAAAAGATTCATAATGTTTTTCAGGTTCAAGAACAAAATTACTACCTAAATTACCATCATTGATACATTGAATAAATTCAACAGATCCTCCATCCAGTACAATTTCAGTAGGTTCAGGAAGACCCCAGAATTAGCTCTGTTATGAGAGAATTAATGCAAAAAAGTTTAGCAAATTACCTTTTTTTCCGGGTTACATAGCCCCGTTTTGAGACTGAGAAACAATTTGTACCCCAGAGGTATGCATTACTTGTTAAAAAAATCATTTACATTTGATAACAAAGATTGTAGAATCTACCAAGTAAGAATTTATGAGATGCCTTATTTTCTGAAATAGAGAGAAGCATAAAAAGTATTCTCTGGAGTTATTTTTTATGTAATTCACATATAACTAACATTACTATATTTTAAGATCTAAATTTTCTTTCTTTAGTTTCTAATAAAAGCCACAACATTAATTTCAATTTAACATTGGAAAAAATACCAGTAGACCATGTTTATCAAAACATGTAGGTGACATTATGTGTGCATAGTAAGATTAAAAAGACAAATTTTTATGTGGACTCTGTAGAGATGTTTAATAATTCCCAATATTTAATCTCAAAAAATAATATTGTCAACTATATAGAAATTTCTGTAGGAATCAAAGGTATAACTTTTATTTGCATTAGAATATTAAAGACTGGGCAGTAGCATTTGTTTGAAAGTTCTTATTTTATACTACTTTCCTTAGTTCCAAGGTAAAAACATTAATTTTATGTTATTTTATACACCAGTTGACTTAGTTCTAGTTATGATGCTTTAATACTTTATTTTACAGCGATTTCTAAGTTTCACATTTATAAAACTTAAATAATTTATTGAAATTTTCTGTTTATGTGAAACAATTTGCAAGAAACCATTCTTACAACTTACCCATATAATGAGTTAATGGATGTTATAGTGTTATAAATCCTTTGGAAAGCATGATGAAGATTAAAACATTTATTTACATTACAATCATGAGAAAAAGCAAACTATACAACAACATCTAATAACACAAGAACTAACATTTGGTGAAACTTCAAGGACCTATCATTGCCTAGCATATGACTGACATTTTGATAATTCTGTAAAAATCACAAATGATAATATGAAAAAGAAATGATGCAGGTAACACTATTATCAATATTTTGCTTCAGACAATAGCAGAAGTGATGTTCTGAGAATAAAAAATTAAAACAAAACTTATTTTCAGAAACTAAATCAAAAAGAGAATCTGACTTCTGTGTTTAGTAATGGTGACATATGTCATGACAGACTGAGGTAATTATGATCAACCATTACTCAAATTTCATGAAGCTAATTATTTTAGTATATTATTTATGCAAAAACTTTAAAAAAAATTGGACATTTTTACTTGAAAAATAACTAATATAGCAATTAATGAGAAACTATCAAGTATCAGTAACACACATCAAGCCAAAAATGTTCCCCACCTTCAATAATTATTTCAAAACCACTGTGTTTCTTGTGAAATTACAACTAAAATTAGTTTTCTTTGCAAGAATGCATTATTTTGTGCATATAAATAATTTTATTTGATGAATCACTAAATACCTGTACTTAGAATAATCTCCACATTTATCCCTACTAACACTGAAGAAAGTACAAATGTTGAGAACAGTACAAAGCAGTACATAGCCAGCACATGAAAGCTGTAAATCTGAACTTAAAACTAAATAAATGTAACTTTGTGTCAATTAGCTCTCCCATTGGAAGTTACACTTTGTAATAATGAATATTACTGTGAAAATTTTAAACAATTTACAATGTTTACATATATTCAATAGCTTAAAACTTATTTTATAAAAGAAGATCTGCCCTCTGCAAAAAATAACCATGTGTAGTTTAAAATTATGTAATGCTATAAATGGAAAAGAATGGCAAGCATTTTCTATATTTATACATTAATACGATAGGCTAGGAATAAAAAACAACAGCAAGAAACTTCTACATCTAAACATTAACACATGACATTATAAGAATAAAAACAATCAGCAGCTTCTACATCTATACATTGACACATGTGCTAATAATAATAATAACAGCAAGCAGCTTCTACACCTATACATTGACACGTGCTAATAATAATAAAAGCAACAGCAAGCAGCTTCTACACCTATACACTGACACGTGCTAATAATAATAATAAAAGCAACAGCAAGCAGCTTCTACACCTATACATTGACACGTGCTAATAATAATAAAGGCAACAGCTAGCAGCTTCTACACATATACATTGACACATGATGTACTATGACTAAAAAAACAACAGCAAGAAATTTTACATTTAAACATTAACACATGATGTTCTAAGAATAAAAAACAATCAGCAGCTTCTACATCTATACATTGACACATGATGTTCTAAGAATAAAAAACAATTAGCAGCTTCTACATCTATACATTGACACATGATGTTCTAAGAATAAAAAACAATTAGCAGCTTCTACACGTATACATTGACACATGTGTTAATAATAATAAACGCAATGGACATATAATACTTGGAGAATAGCATATGTACGTTTAACTATTAACATACTTTGACTTCACTGGTATTGACAGCTGGAGACAGCAGGAATCAAGTCGAGTGATTTCCTCATCTTTCTTTCTGATTTTTTCCTGAATGTTCTGAGATAGTCCACATATCAATGAAAGGCTCAAATCCTATTGAAAGACAAAAAATAAACCAAATAATTTCTTTTTGTTATTATTTTTCTTGTGGCAAATATATTTTATGAAAACATTTAAATATATGACAATATTATTTCACACCAAAACAAAAATAGCTTGGTGTATACTGTCAATACATACAATTTACTCTTTAATCTTAAACTGTACCAGGCATTAAAAGTAGAAAAATTTTATTTTTATCCCTATTAACCCTTTCCAGACAGGTCATGGGTGAAAGGCCATGTCATCAAGTTTGTTGACTTGCATTCAAAATTTTATTAAACTACTATTCCATGAATTTATTTCAATAAGTTTGGAATCAAACTGTAGATTATAATTCAAATTTTAGTATTATACATTACTCAATTTCTTAATTTAAAAGTAAATATTAAAAAACACACCTAAACATTGATTTTTTGTGTGTCACGTGGTATGTTGAATGCAGTACAGGTTCAAATCAGATGTTTGTGATGTCAAATGTCTATAGTTTTGAACAAATTAGGAACTCAAATTACTGATATTGACAAGCTAATATATAAAATAAGAACCTCTTACCTTTTCTATTTGGTAAGATATTGCTCATGTAATAAATCACACACAATGGCACTTCATCCATCTCTTTCCATTTTTGGAAATGCTCTCTTATATACACTTCTATATATGACATGAACAATCAATCAAAAGCTCAGAATGTCCCACTAGTGGCTTTCTTAGCCACTTAAAATCTTAGGATGCCATCTCTTTCTTTCGAATCAAGATTTCAAGCAGGTAGGGTGTGTCTTTAGCCCGCTCGAAATTTCATATTTTGTTTCGACTGAAATACAGCTTTGTTACTAAGCTTTATAAATTATAGTGGAATTCTGTGGTATTGATGTAGTAATTTATGATTTTTTAGTTATTCGACTGTAAAACCTAAAAACATTATTTTGTTTCATATCCTCCATGTGCAAAATTTTAAAAGGCTTAGGAACCTACGTCAAGCAGCAACT
>NW_013667509.1:147752-167445 GCF_000517525.1 Limulus polyphemus
GCGAGATCGTTCAAATCTACCGAACCCATACAGAAATTCGCTTCTGAAAATAATAGATAAAATATAAAGTTTTTTCTTTGAGAAATATTTGATAACTATCTCGACATTATAAAGATTTCGTATTTGAAATTTGAAAAGTTTCTTATGAATTGAAGTATTTTTAATCTTAAAATCAAAATTACTTTGCATGTTGGATAGGCAACATGTCAAAAGAAAAAAAAAGGCACGAGAAAAACATTGCTTTACAAACCTTAAGACTTCATGAAACTATCTGATATTTTGTGTATGAAAGCATTTTATTGTTTACTGATAATCTGCCAAATTTCGTTAACATATGCTTATTAATTTAAAAGTTATGGCATGAAAACTATAACAAGCACAAAATGGTTATGAGATCGGTGCCTGACACCAAGCTCGTGCTGAAAGAGTTAGATCTGGATATATAGATAATAATACTTTACTTGGTATTATACACATAAATTGCCCATAGTCCAAAATATTCAATATGCATTAAGAGCTACTAATACACTCCCATTAATGGTTCTTTTTTTTCCCCATATAACTGTGTCATTACATTAAATTTAATAATTGTTTTCTAAATTTAAAAAGTGAGGTACTCATACAACACTAATTTGCATAATAATTCTCATCTCTAGTCTGTTTTATATCAACATACATAGATCTTACAGAATTGTTTTGTAAGACTATGTTAAACACATACTGTTTCTTAGTATACTACTGTAGTAAAATAAAAAATCATACTGCTCTTCCATTACAGCCAAGTGGCATACCAGACAGCAAATTTTTGAAATATATTTTAATAAAATAACCTTTTACAACACCCTAATAATAGAGATACATCAAAAGAAAGTAAACACTGTACATAGATTCTTGGTAAGATTCAGGATTGAAATCACTAATTACATGATGTTTCTTGTAACTTGCACAATATTTTTCACTTCTAAATGAATTATACGTTTGGACAGTACAATCTTTCATACTTTGTTTAAACATTTCTACAAACCTTTGTTACCAACCCTAGACTCAGACACAACAAACCAAACACACGAGAAAATAATAAAACCTGAACTATTTTAAATCAAGTTTATCCTCATCATCATAAATTTTTAGTGTTTCATTATACTGGCATATTTAAAACCTTCAACAAGTTACTTGATACACCTTAAAGGACAAACTACATACAGTGAGTTACATCCAGATTAAATAAGAACAGCAACACTACTACATTTTCCAGCCTCAAAATTTCTGATGAACCTTTTCTACAATTTCATATTTTCATGATCCAAATACATTTCAGTCTTCCTAATACAACCACTCCTTCTACCGACAATAATTTTGATTCTACAATTCACCTTTAAACCACATTTATCACAAAACTGTAGGTTTGTGCATTTGACTGGTCAAAAAAAAAAGTCAATTGATTAGTGAAATATTTTATTTATTTATTATTTGTTTTTGCCTTAACTGCATAAATTGAATTTTAGTTCATATAAATAATGTAACTTTATATGAAAATAAAAGATGATCAGTTTATGGTTCATCTCCAGTCTTTTTACAAAACTAGTTATACACCAAGTTTTAAAAAATCATAGATGTCAGTTATATAAAATTGAGGGATATTTTAATATGGTATAATATAACATCACTCACCTATACCAATTTCACCAGGTAAAAGGCAGGGACCCTTTAAACTCCCATATTACATTAATATACGTGTATTTATAAAATATGTCAAAAAGTTAACAAATATTAAAAAACCAACCTGGTGTAACTTCTGATAAAAAATCAAAATTATTGAATCCCCCTTTTTATTAGTCAATTTTATGATACAATACATTCTATGTGCAAAAAAAAAAACAATACTTGCAAATCTTTATTTTTCATTTTTGTCACACTTGGTATAATCTTAAACTATTCTGTAATAAAATTTTAATGTACCACTGTTTCTTCTAATGATAAATGCAGTATTACTATGTAAACCTAGTTTGGTCTGGTGTACACTTTGTATATCAGTCAAACATTTGATTTACAGCTTTTCTCTCTTATATGTTTCATTGTTTTGTAGAAAATGTAAAACACAAGGTTAAAATAACTACTTTGAAAATGACAAATACATGGATTACTCACACTGTAGTTTAAACGAAGTGATGCCACTAGAGAAGAAATTCTACTCATAATTTCCAAGTCGTGCACCAAATCACTGAGCTCATCGTAAACACACTGTACAGTCCCACCATTGCCTGCAATAATGAATCAAAGTATAAGGGTAAAAATTGAAATAAAATCTTGACAGTGATTCAGTAATGTTTACAAGACAGAAACAGCTTCAAATATTAGGTCCTCTAATTTTTCTTTTCTCAAGGTTATTTCAATAAAGGCATCAGTAATGTTGTCTCCCTAATATAGGATAAACATTCCAGTTCTGAGATGACAGTTTACAGGTTCCTCAATCATGCCTACAAGATATCCAGATAATTGTCTCACGAGTATACAAAGTAGACTAGTTTAATTCAATTCAGATTATTATAATTAAACTTCCAAGTTTTTTGCTATATTTGTCATCACTCTTGATACTCTTCAAGTACCAACTTTTAAAATAGAATTTTCTGCAATTTCAAATTTCTAAGCCTAATTTAGAACTTTGTTTTTATAATTTTTCCCAAAATTTAATATATTGTTTTATAATGTATTGTACAGCACTTTCTCAATATTTTTTTTTCTTATTCATGTTTAGTGAATCAAAACTGCAACAAGTAATTCTTGTTTGTGCTTTTTATGGTTCAAATTTGAGTGTAAAATGTCATACAAATCTACAAAAAAAGGGATGGTTGGTTTGTTTATTGAATTTTGTACAAAGATATTTAAGGCTATTTGCATTAGCTGTTGCTAATTTTGAAGTGAAAGACTAGAGGTAAGGAAACTATTCAACACTACCCACTACTAACTCTTGGACTACTCTTTACCAATAAGTAGTGATATTGGCTATCACATTATAATGCCTCCATGACTGAAATGGCAAGCATGTATAATGATAGGATTCAATCCTACAATCCACAGAATGAAAGTCAAATGCACTAACCACCAGGCCATGCCAGGTCCCGAGTAAAAGAATCAGAGCTTAGTGATGTCACTGACTATAACCAGGGAGACCTGCTTAAAAGTTGGTGTAATTTTTGTAAGTATTCATTCAAAGTTCTTGTTTTTATAAACATAAATAGTGTTTTCCTGATCACAAGTATAGCTTATTTCTAATATTTTACTGAACAGTTGCTTTAATACAAATCATTTCATTCTAATAGCTATATTATTATGCCCTTTTTAATTGAGTATTTTTGTTTTATTTCATTACAGAGGCATTGCCAGGGGATGGGTGGAGGTGCAAACAAATTTCCCTTTTGTATACCACAAATAAACATTAATTCCTTAAGATCTACTTGCAGGTTAACAATGAAACAAGTATTCTTAAACCATAATGTATTCAAACCTACAGAATGGTAAGCAGTCCTTGTGCTAATGAAGCAAGTATCATACTGTTCTACATCATTCTGGCTAGGATATATCCTTTATATTTTCAATTATGCTTAAGCAACTAAATATCCTTCAGATAGCTATAACTGTTTGTTCACACCTACATACATCTAACCAGTTTGATACACTTTCATAGAATGCTTAAACTGAAGGATTAGAATGACATAATGCCTACCATATATATAATCAAGTGCAAAACAGTTTATAATAATGTTCAAAATAGTTATTATAAATGTATTTACATGTGTAGAGCTGTAAAGTACAATTGATTAATGAGTAGATAATATCTAGTTTACTTTTATAACTTGCATGAATAGTTATTTCAATTTAAGTTGTTCATCATGGAAATCTCATCATAAAACATGCAGTTTTATCCAAAAGGATGCACTATAAACTGGTGGGGGAGAACTTTAACACTGTCATTCTTGGAACAGAGTTCTGGAATTCGACCTAGTTAGTGGTAAACATGCAGTATATGTATGTACTTTAGCATTCTGAGCAAAACCTGTACTAAGCCACAACACAGTTGAAATAAAAGTCAAGATGTCCTTAACCATGAAATGAGCATCTCACATGACAAGAAAACTGAAGATTTAATTATTGTTTTATTTTACAGGTTTCTTTTGAAATAAAGGAATAAAAACTTAAAATAATATAAAACTTTGAATAATAACGTACTTGTTAATGTTAAAATCATTAAACTACATTGATAGTAAAGTACTTTAATTAAATGTTGAATGTAACTCATTAACACTTTGAGTCTTGCACGGAAATGAATTTAAAGAGTGCACAGGTAGTCATAGGGTTTAAGACTGCTCTAATGTTGAAACATTTTCAAAATGTAAAATATGATATAACTTGTATTAGTAAACAAGGACAATAACAATATTTTAAAGCTACAAATACCATATTACATCATAAAATGAATCAAAATGATTTTCATCAACAACAGCACAATAATTAAAGGTATTGATTAATTACAAAATAAAAGTACAGATAACTAATCCATTTTTGACTATTTCCTGCAGACACATTATCCATTTAATGCTACTTTGTCATTTTCTGATGAAACAAAATACTACTGAAGTAGAGAATAAACATTGTACACTTTTATTGTAAACTTTCTTACCAAAAATATAGTCTCAACTTTTGGCTCATGACTGACAAAGCTATTAAGTGAGGCGAGAACAAATGGCACATATATATATATATATATATATATAAATTTATATTTAATAATTTTCACTATTTCATTGAAATTAGTTCTTAATTAATAGTGTAATCCAAGGTTAATTTATAAAAAATAAGGGAGGGAAAAACTGTTGGTCACAACTTATAATAAAAACAAAGTGATCAGTCACATTCTTTTCCATCTTACTTATGCATGAAAGAGACAGTACTAGTTGAATTGGTGAGCAACATATAGTTAAAAACCTACCAGATCCCCTTGACACTGATGTTCGATTTCGTTCAGAAGATGCTAGCAAATTTCGAGTCGCTGGGGCAACATTTTCTTGCACTTCAACATCCATAAGAGGTACGGCCCACTTCAAATTGAACCTTTCTCCTCCATGACTTCCTTCTGATGACCTGAAATTAACAATCATAGTATAATTTAAAGAGAAAAAACGGATTAAAGAAAGAAGTAAATATACATACTATGATTTTTTTTCTCAAGGAAAGAACACACACTAAAAACTTTCAAAAGGAATAAAAAAATTTTTTGTTGATCAAATTATTCACAAGTATTCACTTATTAAGCTGTTTTGTATAAAACAAAAATTAATTAACTTACTTTGAAACCACAGAAACACATACTAGAAGGTCATTCAGGAGAAACAGTTGTCTACCTTTGGATTTAACAACTAATCCATGTTGGTCTACTTCCTAATGAATAGAATTAAGCAGGTTTAATGAGAAGCAAAATTTTGAGAAAAACAATTATTAAGGAACAACAATAATACTTTGAAAAACAAGTCAATCACTTTAATAATACTATTATTTGCAATAAAATATTTAAAGTTAAAAAATTTGTAAGTATAAGTAAGGAGGGCTATAACTAGTTATGAAGATACCAATAGGGTTATATCCTCAGTTGTTTATTGGTTTTCTGCACTTAGTCACAGAAACACTTATATAATTGAAAGTTATAGTTTGAGACTGAGATTTAACCTTGGAAAAATATTGGCTCTGGTTACGGTAGTGGTAGTCAGTAAATGGTCAGCAGGGCTAATAGACTTATTAAACATTTATCCTATTAAAACAGATCATGATCACTATCAACTATGACCTTCAGTAATATAGTTTCAATGCCATTGGTTGCAGTTATTTATACCCATTTTGTAAAATTAATCTGAACAGCAACTATACATCCAAACCCATTTGTCCTACCAAAGGTTGTTTATGGTGAACAGTAAATGTATACAGCATACATACAGTGGAAATCTATTCAAAATTGACTTAAGCCTGTAACCAAAAGATACACAACAATCCAAAGCAACAGTACAATAGGAAATAATCAATATTCATCACAGCCTTAACATCATAAGCAAAAGATAAGTGTTTGTTAATAAAAAATATTACATCATGTATGAATTTAGGAACAAAAACATGTGTCACATCCCACACTCTTACCAACTGCAAAACATCATCCTGTCTAAGCAGGTAGTGGTCAGTATCTGCTATAGACTTCAATGAGAATTTGTTGTTTAAATGCTTCAGCACTTCTCGTACAGCATAATGTTGTTCTGACTCTCGTTTCCGCTCATTCAATGTTTCGGCAAGAGACTCTAGCTGTGTCAGAGCTAATTGTAATGACATACGGTCATGATGGCCTGGAGGAGTGTGCTTAAGTAGGTCCTGAAAGAAATATTTATTCTGTTAATTTTTGATATAAACTTAATCTACTAAAAATACAACTGTATAAGAAACCTTCATATTTTTCATATTTAAAATACCATTATGCAAAACAAAGTATGAAAATAGCATTGCATGTAAAAAAGGTAAAAAAATAAAGAAAAATTAACACAAGAACTTACCTGTTGATAAACATTAAAGCCATATTTAATATGATCTTCAATAATTTAACACAAAGAGAAGCACTGATCAAAATCCCAATAGCTTATCACTTTAATTGGATAATGAGAAAATCTCAACTGGAACTACTAGTATCTACAAAAAATCTGTTGTAACTATTTGATTAAATGGAGTCTTATTCAGTTTTGCAAAGATACTTTTGATTCAAATCTATTACCAAATCTATCTATATCAATTCAAAATTATTTTACTGAAGCTTAAACAGTGTTTAAAACTAGTCATTTAAAAGAGAAATACACAAATTAATTACAGATTATAACAACTCTAAAATGCAAAGATAAAAGAATATATAAAGAAACCACAAAACTAAATTGAGAGTTCAACAGAAAAAGCATATGAGAATACACTACTGTATTATGTTTTAATAAGATACAGGGTGGTCCCATAACAAGATGCATGCTTTAATAACAATAAATGATACATAAAGACATCAGTTATACACAAAGAAAGAAGGAATTATGGATTTGCTAAATAACACAAGAATTTGAAATCATGGGTTACCATATCATTTGGTACAGCAATACTTAATAGTAGGGATCGTGATGAAACAAAATGGTGGCCATAAAAACTGCCCATTTAAAACCACCTTTAAAATGTCTGAATATTAACAATGACTACTTCACAGCATTGGCAGAGCAAAACTAAAGCTTATTGTACCTATAAAGTCACCTAAATCACTATATACCTCTTTATGGAATGAATCAAAATTTCATTATTTCATCTAAATAAGTAAGTGACTTTTCCAGACAAGCATACAGAAAAAATGACAAACCTTATCACTCTAATTCTTTCACAAGACTCTTCTGTCTGGGGTCTCAATGATTCATTTCTTGTACCAAAGAGGATATATATATATATATATATATATAAAATGGACAATGAGCTACTTTTAGCATATAATTAGATCTGAGAGTAGGTTGGTAACAATCCTGATGAGTAATGAAATCGAATTGGGTATATGTGTGCCCTATGCTTGGTATTGCTGGTGCACAAAAGTATAGCTAATAAAAAGAAAACAAGTATAATAAAAATGTTTTTAATTTTATAAAGTAGGGCTTGATGTACACATAATCTAACTAGCTATTGTAATATAAAAAGCTTTAATGCTAGAAAAAGTATTTAAACAAAAAAGTCAAACTACAAAAACAGTGTTATTTAAAAAAAAATTATTTCTACTTTGGCTCCAACTTACATAATTACAGTGATTTGCTCAGACTAACATAATCAGTGATTGGCTAAAGTAGGGATAAAAAGATTAAAATTTTAAGTAACTCAGTTTTTGTAGTTCTGACTTTCTTGTTTAAATACCTTTTCTAGCATTAAAACTTTCTACATTACTATAGCTAGCTAGGTTATGTATATATCAATCCCTACTTGTCTTTATAAAATTTTACACATTTTTATTATACCTGTACTTAATTAGCTTTAATAATCACAAACCCTACAAAAGTAAATCCTTATTTTTGAAAAAAATCTTAAGTTTCCATGGAAGAAAGGAGACATTGAATTATGAATACTAAGAAGAAATTAACAATCAGACCCAGGTATGGCAATTCAACACGCCTGTTGTATGGTTTGTTTTATTCACAATGGAAAAAGAACTACTAGATGAAATAGTTTGAAACTTCAGAAGAACCTTCTACACATTATGTAACTTCTGGAAATATTTTATTTTTTATACATGATATTTGCAGCTTATGAAATTTCCAAAAGATTTCATTATAAAATATTTTAAATAAATAATTAAAAGTGTTTACCTTTGTTGCAAATTTAATTACTTTTTATGTTTTCCTACATTATTTTAAAATTATGCTATAAAGATTTTATTTAATAAAAACAACTTATTTCTTTGTTTTGATTCAAAACACACTGCATACAGTTTCTCTGTTTATGATCACTGGCATACAATATTTTTTTTATTATACCAAAATCATAAGCAACCCAACTTTTTTTTCAAAAATACCTAATACATGCAATAAGTTTTAAATCAATTTTTTATTCTTTTTTTACATGATTTTCCTTGCCCATTCAAGCAATTACTTAGGTCAATAAGGCCTAATGTAAACAAGACCTACCACAGTGGCCTTGTTGGCAAATCAAAACTTGTTAAAGTCATATTTTTAATTTATTTGATTATTCAACCTGACTTATCAGTTTCACATTATTCCAATCTAAAACATGAGTTGTGCTTACCACATGTGGCTGAGGCCAAGTCATTACTTTTTATTTTTCTACTGCATTTTCATGTACCTCGATCTTAAACTTCAAATTCCTGCACATTTGGCCAACATAAATTCGATCAAAGACACATTCCTCAGCTTGTTCTATTTCACCTTTAATACCCATGACAAAATTATTTAAGTTACAATGCAGAGAGAATGTTACATTACAATCTATATATTTCTTAATTATGTTGCATATTCTTGTTGCCAAACCTTGAACATATGTCAAACATACCACCATGTTATCAGTTTTACCCCTTCCTTTTAACTTTGTACATGATGACATTTTTAATTTATTGCTATGTTTTTTGTACAATATATCAATGATTTTGGAATCATAGCTTCCGTCTTGTTTCAAGGAAATTAATTCTGATCTTAAATCACAATCATGAGTGAAGATTTTTAAAGCTCTAAATACAATTGTGGAGTGGGTAATTTTTGTGTCCATGGATGACATGGACATGCAAATTATTGTGTAATTATATAAGTTTTGATCTAATTTCAACTTTTACTACTAAAGATGGTGACATAAGAACACCAAAACATGCAGTCTTTTTTAGGGCTGATCCATTATCCAAGTACATCTCTGCTAATCTGGAAATGACATTAGCTTAACCAGTGTAACAAAATATTTCTGTAGGTGTTTACTTGTCTACAAATTCTAAAAACTGAAATATAGGCAATTACATCATGCCACAACAACCATGATTGAGAAAGAGTTATTTCTAATAATAGAAAGAACTACCCTAATATTCAACTTCAAAGTCAAATTAGCACTGCTTTGTTCAAAACTATTGTGACTTTCCTCCTAGTGGACTACAATCACCATATGATGCTCAGAAAAAATTAAAGAAATTCACAAGTGCTAAGGATTTTATTGGGAGGATGTTGAAGTCAACCCAAAATTAAATTTTTTGTGATCATTTTTTTTTTTATTGTGGAAATAAACTTTTCTATTGAATACATTTTAACCCTTTTGCAGCAGGCTCATGCAATTTGCATAAATTGAGTCTCAAATTTCACTTGTACAACAATACATGTGGTAACTTTGAGATTTATAATGTATTCTCTCAAATACTGGTAAGATTTTGTTAAAGATCATAAGTATCTTGTATACAAATAATGACAGTTTTATAATTTAGTGTTTTTACTAAAAATATGTCATTTTCTCTTGTAGTTACTTACATTCAAACTATTAACAAATCTAGTGCAAAGTGATTTTCATTTTAAGTATAAAAATACTTTGTTTCATCTTATAGTTTCATTTGTATAATCTCTAAGACCTTCTAAAAGGATATCAAAAATTTTTTAAGGTAAACTTTTATAGTTTTTTAATTTCCTCTACCATATCACTAAATCTAGCTATCATCATCAACATACAATATTTGAAATTAAGAAACAGAAAAAAAAACATACCTTTTAATTTTTTGTAGAATATCTTTTAGAAGTTTCTTTTTGTTAAACATGTAATTTCATTTCTTTTCCTTTTCACATATATATAGTTAATTTTTAAGGTTTTATTTTCCTTTCTTGTCTTTTACAACTTATTATTCATCTTGACACAAGTCAACAGTGTCCTCGAGGCATATTACAGTTTCTTTGGGAGATGTGCGCAGCCCTTTGGCAAAATTTTCGTTCAGCACATAATATTGTTAGCCTTGAGAACGGATGCGAAGTATGACATATATTTAAAAAATGTTTCAACCTTTCAATTATGCATTTTAAAACATAACTAACTAAAATATAATAGTAAGACCTAAATACAATTTAAACTGTGTCTCAAATTATAACATATTTAGGTAAGAAACAACCACAAGTGCTATAGTCGATCAAGCAGTCAACAATACTATAATCAATTTCATGTACTCTGTGAGGAAAACTTGGCACCAATTTCAAAATAACCATTGTTAGTTTATATTGTAGAATGAGCTCTTTCTAACTGTTATATACACATGTGTATGTAACGTCTACACAGAAGAGATAAAGCTTAAACAAATCTGTTGTAGGTGGGCATGGCAGCTGTCAATGGTTGAAAAAATGTATTACTTGTTTTAACTGTATTCATTCAGAGTACTTTGAAATGTACATGTCAAAAGGTTATGTAAACATCTTAATGGCTAGACGTACCTCTACTCTATTACCATTGTATTATTTAATATACAGAGAGCCAAAGTAGAGATTTTTCATAGCTCGTTGGTCATGTGACAATACGTTTGAAGCTTTATTTTGTAATAGAGGACTTAAAACTTAGATAAAATAAATCTTTTAATCATAACACACATTATAATATTAAATATAGTCACCTATGTTAATATTAAGGGTGTTTAATTAAATTCTAAATATAACAGTGACTTGCACAGAAAAGCATTTAAAGGGGATCTGCATTTCTATTGCACATAGTTCTACATCCAGTTTCATGCAAGCAGGTGCCATTTTCTTTTACCATTCTAATATCTACTTTATATTATAAAAAATGGTATTAGAATACAAGAAAAAGAATAATTTGTTTATGAAAAGTAGGATAAATACATATTTTAATACTAGGATGTTGTTTTTCAATTTTGACAGTAACATAAGCTACTCAAATATAAGATATATGAAGTATACTATGGTCTTCCTCTTATTTTTTTAATATGAACTGTGCTAGTCCAAAACTATATTTTTTAAACTGAATTTTTCATTAGGAACCAAAATTAAATCTTCATGATACCATTCCTTACCTGTAGG
The DNA here is from genome assembly GCF_000517525.1 of Limulus polyphemus. Lineage (NCBI taxonomy): Eukaryota > Metazoa > Arthropoda > Merostomata > Xiphosura > Limulidae > Limulus > Limulus polyphemus. The sequence continues at coordinate 159,347 of NW_013667509.1, forward strand.
AGGAGAATGAACTGTGGAAATCTCTGAACAGGCTTAACCATCAACCCAAAAAAAGACAGTCTATCTGCACTACTAATTTGTTTAACCTAGACACACAGAAAAAAATAGATAAAAATGTACGAAGTGAGATCACTTACACTTATATACAGATTTTAAGTTCTTACTATATATATATAAATATATAAATAAATAGTTCAAAAACTATTGATTACATTGATTGTTAATAGCTGATTAAATCAGCACCATAAAACAATAATGAATTAAATATTGCATTACTGTTATCAGTCCAGGTTGTCAACTTATTGTCATAAAGGATAATGTCTGTGGTAATAGCACCCAAATGCATTGGGAATATTCCATCTATCAGATAAACGCTGATGTTAATCTAATCAGCCTTCATGGAAAATCAAATAAGGGTATGAAGCTGAGTGCTTACACCCACAATGTCACAACTTCTAATGCCTATCATTGTCTATAGCCAGTTGTAGGTAGGCAGTTACCCTTAAATTTCTTAAAGTTGAAATAAATTGAAATAAAGCCACCCTAATATTTCTACTAATTAAACTCCCAACCTCCACTCTTACAAAAAGATATTAAATAGAACTATAAACCCTACCTTAAAAGTTCTTACTCCCAACCTCCTCCCTTTCTTCTGAAATTTTATTCAAGTATAACATGGGAATTCTGAGAAAAGCCCAGCTACTTGAAGTTAGTCTTTCTGCCCCAGTTATACTGAATAAAATTACTTGAAAAAATTTCTATTAGCTACTTATAAGATAAAGTAACTAACTCCCTCTTTATTTTATTAATTTTATAAGATATCCTTAATCGAAAGTTTAGTTTATAAAATATTTTTGTATTTATTAAAAAATAAACTGAAAGGCAATTAAAGAAATACTTTATTTTTTAATAATAGAAAATTATCATTAAAAAAATAATATTTATTACAGACTATTAAGAACCGTTTTAGTTGAGATATAATAATACCTTTTAACGTGATACACGGAATAACACTATTAGGAGTGGGTAGACCAAAAAGGGGAAAAATGTAATTCTCTTCTTTTACCAAAAATAGTCAATTGCACCGTACCTTCTATAAAAGTAATGTCCAAATCTAAATAATTAGCATGGACCTCATTATTATTACTTCTTTCTATTGTAAGTTCTGTGTAAAATTCATATTATTTATAGGTATTAAATCATCTACGTAATGGAAAGTGTAAATGTATAAGTTGGGATTTAAAGTCTGCTTCATAAACGAGTTTTCATAAAAGAACAGATACAGGTTGTCCATTTTTGAAGAGTAGTTCATTCCCATTGGAATACCTACCATTTGTTTTAATACTTGTTTGTTAAAAACAATATAACTGTTATAAATACAGAAATAGAGTATATTTTTACACTGAATTCTAGTAAATTTAAATTTGGGTATAGTTATTTCATTATTTATAAAGTTGACAAATAAATCATTGAAAACCCTGATTACATCTTTTAGGTCTATCTTAGTATATAATGCAGTAAAGTCATATGAATAAATATAACTGGCAGTTTTTTAACAATTTAAATTATTTAAAATTCCAAAACTGGAATGTTATCTTTAATAATCCAAAAATAATTATTGTGGTTATTTGAAGACTGTGTTTTTATTTTTTCAAAAAAAAACACTAAGAATAATGTTATGTACTTTGGAAACAGATTTAATGACTATATTTAAAGAATTAGTAATATATCTGAACTTCATGGGATTTTTATGCAATTTTGGAATTGCATGTAAAAATGGTAAATTTGTACAAGAATAATCTATATGGATAATCCATTTTTAACAGCTTTCTTTAAATCAGTAATAACATTATTTTTCTTTAAAGTACTTTTAGTAAAAGTACTTGTAGTATTAATTTCATTAAGTAAAATTTGTGCATATAATTTTTCTACACAAAAAACTAAATTACAACCAGCTCTATCAATTGGGGTAATAATGAATTGTTTTTGAAATCATTTTATTCTTAAAGACATTGAAAGAAATGTCTAATTTATATCAAGATAAGTTTAAGATTCTTACTCAATTCTTTATTGAATTAAGAAAATATAATTTCCATTCAAAAAAGAAACATGGTGGATAATAGAATTGTTTACTTATTTTAAGAATATAATTGTCAATATTTTTCTCTAAGTCTTTTAAGTTTTCACATTTTTTTGTGCATTTTAAAATTCTATGTTTAGTACCTTTCTTTAATATTGATTGTAATTCTTTTATCTTTGACAACTTCTAAATTTCCTGTAACTGTTTGATTATGAAAGATATCTTTAAAAACACTATTATCACAGTTACATGATAAGTTGTCAACTTCTATTTGATTAAATTCTTAAATGAATTTTTTGTAATTAAAGACAAAAGGTCCTAAAGGTTTATTATATTATTAAATTTCTTAAAGTAGAAATGAATTGAAATGTTTTGTGTTCTAAACAGAAATGTTTAGAAATGTTTTTGATATTACCAAAGATCTATGGCTTAAACAATTTTATCCAATATAATACTTGCTTGAGGCTTATATTAATTTCCTAAATTGGTTTTCCCAACAAATTCATATTAAAGGAACACATATTTCCTTTTCCTTAGAGATATTTTAGGATAAGTATTCAGAAATTTATTTATATATCATAGAAGAAAATTCAAGGTAATAAAATAACATGATTAAATGTAACACTAAAGATATTTATCATGTTTTGAAGGTTTCTTTCAGCTAGACATTTGGAAAGAAGGAACACTGATATTTTTATCACTTTCATAGGATCATATTTACTCATAAAAAACTTTAATATCTTACTGTTCTTTATTTTTGACATGTCACACATTTTCTTGTATAAAACTACTATTATTTTACCCTACCCAATACATCTTAGAAGATTTCGCATAGTTTTAATTGTTAGATTCAAATGAAACATTAAATCAGAATATAATGTCTGAACATTAAATATAAGCTCAACTGTTAAATTGTTACACTACCGTACATCTTTATAAATAAACAAATTCAATTATATTTAATTAAAGCAACATTAAACTGTAAGTTCACTTCACTAATTTATCAAAGTCTAAACTGCAGAATTCTAATACTTCTTGCTCCTGCAAGATTAATTTACAAAAGCATTTATGGAAAATTATTTCATTTCATTTCAAGGGCTGATTTATTTGACGAATAAATAAAGTACAATGTTAAAAATACATTTTTGATTATAACTAATTAGTCCCATATAAACAGAAAATGCAAAATAAGAACTTTTTCATACTGTAATTCCTGATGTTTAGTCATTATAAGCATTAGAAAAATGTTTCAAATTTTTTCAGTAAAAGCATAGATATAAAAAACAAATGAAAATCAAATCTTGAACCTGTACTATTTACCTTTAAAAAGTCAGCAAAAGCAGACTTATTTTTTGAAGCTTGTTTTGCTGTTTCCATAGCGAGAGAGAAGTTATTGATGAAATCACTGTAAATGTCTAAAACCATGGCTTTCGAAAACTGAAAAACAAAACCTCATCTCAAAATTGGTATTACTGATGCCATTACACTTTCAAACAAAGTGGAGAAAAGAATCAAAAACTATTTGAGAATTTGTTCAATCATTTTCTTGAGTGTGGGAGAAGATTAAGTAAAACACTGGGAAATTCATATACTGAAGACTTATGTATGTTTTACTTTTTTAAAAATAATTCATTAGTCTTTCCATAATGTCAGCATGATACCCATTTCTTTTACACTTCACACTTCAAACGGTTAACCTAATTGCATGAAAGTTGGAACACACTTTCTACATAATATCTAGTTTGGTTTAGTATTTGTATAATTGTTTAGCTTGTAAATTTTTTTTGAAATTTTGTTGTCATAGGGTTTAATAAACATTAAAAAAAAATCCTTTCATCTTGAGTATTTTGCATGTGCTTAAAATCTTATAGATTTATTTAGCACTTTTTTTCAATAAAGCTATAATTCATATAGATAAACAAGAATCTTTTCAATCCTATAATTTCTAGCCATTTGTTTTATTTACTGTCCAACTCATTTGCTGTGATATCATAAAAGGCTGGCCACACAGGTTTGTAAAACCAAAATCACTAACAGAAAAGGAAATTTATTTGAGAAATGAAACATGGATAACCTATTTCTAAGGGATCACAGTTTCTAAGTAGATATAAGTTAATATTTTGAGGACATTGTTTACAGTCAATACCTCTTGGAGTTGTACAGAGATTAAAGTACAAATATTTTTTAAAACTTTTCTTTGAAAATTCCACTAAAACAGTTGTTGAAATAGTCAGAATCACTATTTTGTACTGAAATTTTGAAATTAGATATTGAAGTGTGCACTTGACACCAGAAAGCTGTTCAACAATTGTAACAGGGTTAACAAAACAACAAAAATGGTTTTAAACAATATATTTCATATAAACAATTTAATCTGAATTGTATGTCATTACTTTCAAACAAAGTTATGTACTGTATTATCAAGGAAAATGTAATGCTGTAAAATAAACTGCATATAACTTACTGAAGCTACAAAAACATCTCCAATCTTTTCAAGTGCATCCCATTCTCTCACACATTGGCTTAATGCAATGCCAAAGATGGTATGACACTGTAGTATCTGTTCCACTCGGAAGAACATGATGTTGATCTTAGCTGGGCTGACTAGTGGAGCACTACATTCTTCCAAAGGTCTTTTGTAATCCTTTTTAAAGAAAACTAAGACACTTTAATGAATTTAAAGGGTGCATGGGATATTAGAAGTAGACTTGATTGGGTATAACATTAAGTGCTTTTAAATGTTGTATTATTTAACAATAGAAACTTTTTCTTTTAAATATGAGTAACTTCCTGGCTAGTATTTCCTCAATCACATCCTTTTCTGTGACTTACAAATCCATCACATATTTCATTTGAAACAACTGTTATTTATGACGTTCTGAGTACTAAGACATTTAGGAAATGCTTTTTTATACATCACATACATTCTACAGAACTACATCATTACTACTGACTTTTACTATGCAAAATCAATGTTAAACCAATTATAATATTGATTGGTACTTTTCAGCATGTCCTTATATTAAGTCACTGACACATTACGATAATGATTAGAATCAAGACCAATGAAATATGAAATCCTAAACAATGATTACTCCATTATAAGATGAGTACATTGTATACTGAAAATACAGCTTTATTTTCAATAAATGTTTGTAAAAGTTAAGGTTTTATCCTAAACAAACCTAATATACTTCTATCATACCTTTATAAGCCTTTGAAGTGTTGTAACATAAGAATTCTCACTGTCTGCTATACTTCCTACTATGTACCTCCTTTTAAGCTAGCAAAATAAAAATTGGTCTATAAGAAGCAGCCATGCAAGTTTTCAATAGCTGCAATCTGAAAATATATTAGCTGATGTACAGATCACTAAGTCAAATACATAGTTATTATAGGTGTTACTGACTTTTCAAAACTAGCAATATATCACAACATGAATACTGAATTTTACCGGCAAGTATCTAGATCACTCATTCAGTAATTTTTCTATTACAATAACTTTAAGCTCATACTACTGAGACTCACTTGTTCTGGACTAAGACACGATGGTGCAGGCGGTAGAGATAACGGTGGTCTCTGTTTTTTGGAAAGCTTTATATCATAGTATGTCTCTTCACCTAATAAAAAGAAAATATTTTATGGAAATGTAACTAACATATAAAACCTATAGAAAGGAACAAAAAACTATTTATTATGTCAATACACATTCAACATTTGTTAAATGCATCAATATGAATGGTTATTTTCTATAACTGTAATGTTCTTTTATTTCAAAACAAGGAAACAATTGTTGCTATGAACTAAATGTAATGTTAAATTTGATCACAAATACTATTCACCAACTTAATTTAATTTCATGCTATCAGTAAACAATGAATTATACTATTTCTTTCTCAAAATGCACTTATAATACAGCAAATAATTAATATATACTTTTATAAAACATCAGTCTAGTGAAATATTACATTTTATCATTGTCATGAAAACACTGTTCTGATATTAAAGCACTACTCAGCTGGTTGTAACTAATACAAATGTATCATCCTATGTTTAAGCTATAAATATGACTTTATGGTATAGAATGCCTTGTGTTGGCAAAACATGGTCTATGGATCAGTTATTTGTTTGATATCACATCAGAATAAGGAGGACATTTTTTAACAAACATTTCTTTACTGGTAGTATACAGTTTTCCAGTAAGAAGAATATAACAGAATCTTGAACACACACTTTGTGTGCTGCACACTCAATACCACATCTCATTAGGATGGATGGGTATTGAACAATCAAAGCCACAATTTATAAATCACAGGACTTGTTCTAAATGGAGTTCCTGTAAGAATAATATAATAGCATTTCACATATACATAGAGCATAAACAAAGAAAGATATGTTAAAAATTGCCATTATTCTTATTGTAATGTAATGTTACACAAACAGCTAATTTATAACTTCTTTAACATTAAGTAAATACTTTTTTTAAATTCATTATGAGTCTTGTGTAAACTGCAACACATCTGTAAACCTGATTTTTTAAGTGTTTCACACTATGGTAAGCATTTAAGGTTAATATGTACAAAATCCCTCAAACACTGCTTTCTTCCTGGACACACAGTAACTAATTATCACATGTTATGAACATCTAAATAAACTTAAAAATAAAAATTTAGTATCATAAAAATGTGTAAACATAATTTTATGATTGGCATTTCCAAAAAAATAAATATATAAATAGATGAAATAAAAGACATTTTTTCCAAGTTAGCTTTAAAGTTACAAGTGACAAATGAAACATTAAACTACTGTGCTTTTTTTTATATTAGATTTCTAGAATTTTCCTTGGAGTTAGATTATTTTTCTTGTGCTTTTAATTTATGGAATGAATTTCATTTAAATACACTATAGGACAAATATGTACATAATAAACTCAAATTATAAGAAAATTAAAAAATTCTAATAAGAAATGATAAAAAACATTATTTTATATTGATAGCAACATAATTCATTATCCATATACAATTCTTTTACTATCTTGAAAAATTAGCAAAGTTAAGGTTGGTACATGTTTCAAAAAATATCTCAAAGAGGGCTCTCAAATTAATAGGGTGGTGTATCAGGTGTGGATGTAAGAGACCACAGTTTTGGTATGTATATAGGAACTTTATTCTATTGAATCATTTTGACAAGGCCAAAGAAATTGGTTTAAGAACATGCACTTATATGATATTATCTACACATATAGGTTAAAGCAGTAAGTAAAAGAAACATATTTTATGTGAAGAAAAAAATTTAACCCTTTCGAAACGGGTCACAGATGAAAGGTTATGTCATATCATTTGTTAACTCACATTCATAATTTTATTGAACTACTATTTCATAAATTTACGTCAATAAGTTTGGTATCAAACTGTAGATTATAATTCAAATTTTAGTATTATACATTACTCAATTTAAAAGTAAATATTAAAAAAACACAGATAAACATCGATTTTTGTGCTTCACGTTGTATATTGAATGCAGCACTTGTTCAAATTAGGTGTTTGTGAAGTCAAAATACTAAGTCTATAGTTTTGACAAATTAGAAACTCAAATTACATATATTTACCAGCTAGTATATAAAATAATAAGATCTTATTTTTTCTATTTGCTAAGATATTGCTCATGTAATAAATCAAACACGGTGGCACCGTCCACTTCTTTCCATTTATGGAAATGCTCCCTTGTATATACTTACTTCTATATATGACATGAATAACCTTTTGGAAGCTAAGAATGTAAGAATGTCCCCCTAGTGGCTTGCTCAGCTATTTCAAATTATTAGGACACCATTTCTTTCTTCTGAACCAAGGTTTTAAGGAAGTAGGTTGTATCTTTAGTCTGCTCAAAATTTCATTAATATTTTTTAAGACTAAAATACATCTTAGTTACTAAGCTTGATAAATTATAGTGGAATTCTATGGTATTGACGTGGTAATTTGATTTTTTGGTTATTCAAATGTAAAACCTAAAAAAAATA
>NW_013667509.1:168197-170770 GCF_000517525.1 Limulus polyphemus
ATATGTTGTCATTCTAGAATGAGAGAGGCATAATTTATATTTATTTCCTAATTTTTTACGGTGGTTGCGAGATCGTTCAAATCTACCGAACCTATACAAAAATTAATTACTGAAAATAACAGATAAAATATAAGAAATGTTTGATAACTATCTGGACATTATAAAGATTTTGAATGTGAAATTTAAAAAATTCTAATGCATAAAAGTATTTTTAATCTTAAAATGAAAATTACTTTGCATGATAGATAGGCAAGATGCAAAAAGAAAAAAAAAAGCATAAGAAAAATATTGCTTTATAAACCTTAAGAGTTAATTAAAAAATCTGATATTTTGAACATGAAGGCATTGTATTGTTTAATGATAATCTGCCAGATTTCATTAACATTTGCTTACTAATTTAAAAGTTATAGCATGAAAACTATAACAAGCACAAAATGGTTACGAGGTCGGTCCCAGGGACTGAGCTCATGCTGAAAGAGTTAATAGCTTTAACTTTCCTAGGTGTCTCTAAAAAACTGATGCCTGAGGCCATGTAGAAAGGGTGGAGATAATTGGTCACGTGATAATATTGGAGCCTAGCTTTCTACAACAGTCTCACCATTGATACACATTTAAAGTGGACAATATGTCGAATACTGTGAAAGGCAAGTTTTTGTATAAATGGAAGAAGTCCCATAATGTTGAAACTTTCTAGGAAGAAAAAAACAAAAAAGATAATTTGGTGCAAGTATTTTGCAATGTTAGTCATTTGTGTCACCATTACCTATTCTAATATGTTTAAAAATAAAGGTAATCTCATTGTAACAATTGTTGTTTTATGTTATAACAGGAAACATCCAGATCTTTCCCTTGCACATCAAGACAAGCCTATATAGACAATTGATTCTGAAACCCTTGTTCGTGCTGGTAGTCAGACTGAATCATGACACCTACAGAATGCTTCATACAGACAAAAGTGGAGACAGTAATAAAACAACAGACTTCTTGTTGGTCTAGAAATCTCATCAAATACATAGGTCACATCCAGAATTAATTATAGCACATACTTGCAAATTTGTCATGCTTCTCTACCGGATTCATGTTACAGATGTTTACAAAAAGAGCTCAGAAACGGTCATTTTCATATGCTTAGCACACAAAATAAATGATACAATTAAATCTGGCTTCCCAGTATTTTTTAGATCTGAATTTAAATTACAAAAATAAATTTAAGTATTAAGAAATAAAAAATATTTTAAGGAAAATGAGTTCTGCAACTTATATCAATGAAACTTGATAGAACTTTAAGTTATAAACTAAAGTAATCTTTTTCAAAGTCAGTTAAAAGAAACAGTAATTTTTATGAATTAAAAAAATGGTTCTACAAATTACAATTTTAAATTTTAATTAGGCACACCTTTTTTCTTTTCTATGAACTATAGGTATTCTTGGCTTTCAATGATATCTAGCTCATGATCAATGTGCAGGTGCTTCACACATGTGATCAAATGGTTCAAAACCTGAGTCTGGCATTTCTTAAAATCAGTGGACAATATATTTAAATTTTTTAAATTAAACCCAAAAAACATCAATGAAAATTACACATATGTATAGACATCCTATTACCTAAACACTGAAAACAAATGAATCACCTAGATAACTTATTGTAGAGCAAGTGACAAAATGTAAATCTTCATTGATATATGGTTTAGGTTTACCTCATTTTGAAAACTCTCACATTCAAGCCAAAAGATCATGGAAGTACACGGTCATGCTTACATGATGAAAATGTATATTTTTGAAAAATGGCAAGATTCCATTCATTTTGGAATTCATAGATAAAAAATCTGGTGCAATCACTGAATGTATCATATTTCACACATGCATCCATCACATTTATAAGACACATATCTACCACATGTATCATAAGTTGAGCACATGCATCCTATCACGTGCATCATATATTTAACACACATGTATCATATATTTAACTCGTGTATCACACATTTAACATACACATGTATCATACATTTAACTCATGTATCACATTTAACATACACATCCATCACATGTATCATACATCCATCACATGTATCATACATTTAACATACACATCCATCACATGTATCATACATTTAACATACACATCCATCACATGTAGCATACATTTAACTCATGTAGCATACATTTAACATACACATCCATCACTTGTATCATACATTTAACATACACATCCATCACATGTATCATACATTTAACATACACATCCATCACATGTAGCATACATTTAACTCATGTATCACACATTTAACATACACATCCATCACATGTATCACACATTTAACTCATGTATCACACATTTAACATACACATCCATCATATGTATCATACATTTAACATACACATCCATCACATGTAGCACACATTTAACATACACATCCATCACATGTAGCATACATTTAACTCATGTATCACACATTTAACATACACATCCATCACATGTATCATACATTTAACATACACATCCATCATATGTATCATACATTTAACATACACATCCATCACATGTAGCATACATTTAACTCATGTATCAC
>NW_013667509.1:170780-193181 GCF_000517525.1 Limulus polyphemus
CATCACATGTATCATACATTTAACATACACATCCATCATATGTATCATACATTTAACATACACATCCATCATATGTATCATACATTTAACACACATAGCACTCACATTTGCCATATTTTCCACCATTTTCCTGCCAAAACAAGTCTCACACTTTTTAATAGTTAATGTTTTGATATTTTTTCATCCCTCTTTACTTTTTAACCATCTTGAAAAAATATCAACTAAATTTGTAGAAATGGAATTTGAAATGTTGTATGGTTTTTAAACAAAACAGAAATTACTCTTTATACCATGATGATTTAAAAAGGAATACTGCGTTTCTCATCTTATCAAGAACCTGCTGGTTAACAATTCAATAGTAAGCTAATACCATGTTTGGTTTTCTTCTGCTATAAAACGGGAGAACAGCTGATCAATCTATCTACATGGCACACAATCCAAGTACTGAAAGTGTTAAATGCATTCTTTTTGGGTGATGTTTTGTGCAGTATAAGTCATACTATAATTCCAACATTACAATACCATAACTCACCATGAAAAGAGTTGGAATTTGTGACAACCATGCTCCTTTCTATATCATATTCCTTCTTTCTTGTGGAAAACCATCTGGTAAATGCTCCTCCAGACTTCTACATATAAACACATACACAAAAACATTCTCCCATGATAAGACTTAAATTTATTACAAAATACTAGTTATAGAAAAAGTTTAAAGAAATAAAAAAAACTTTTTTAGTAAAAATCTTCTGGGTCATTCTTAAACACTAATCACCATACACTAAGTTATAGCAAAGCATGAGGTAAAGAATCAAAAACAATATTATATTTCACAGAAAAATTAATGAATATTAACAAAAAAAGCTAACTGTATTAACATTCATGGTTGTTTTGAACCCAAAAAAAACAAAACACTATAATCCAGCAGAACAATGACAAACTTCACCAATAAATAGCCCACATGTCCAATCAAATTTCCAAAAAATATTTCTACCTTTGAATTAAAATCCCTCAATACTGTAGATATAAGGGACACATATATGTATGTAAGAGGCTTTCAACCAGAATTCTTCCAACAAACTTTATAAAATTACTTGAAAGATAGTTGCCAAACATGCAAGTAAAAAGCATATTAAGAGCTGAAACATAATTACATTTTGACAATTTGCAAGAATAAATATCTTATCAATATCACTTTTAAATGATATTTCAATAAATGTTACTTTTTGGAAATTTTTTTTCAAGCATCCTTATTTCAGATGCTGTACTATCTAGATGAAGTATTTTTATTTACACAAACAAATATACAAATAATAACAACCTCAACAACATAACAGCAAAGAATGTTCATAATCACAGTAATATTTCTGTTGAAAAGAATATTCATACTAATATTATCTAAGCTTTTAAAAAGTAATACTTATCCCTGCTAGAGGGTATTTGTTATCTATCTTTTCATCTCAGGTTTTTGGTTTTCATATGAAAAATAAGATAACTTTTGTTGCAATTAATATAATTAGAAGCCTAATTAATCTTGTATTATGGCTGAAAAAACATTAATCCTAAAAACACTTTGATTCTTTTTTTGTTGTTGTTTTTAGCTAATTTGAATTAGTAATTAGTGATTTAGCTACAATGGCCAATCACATAATAAATATTTCTTGAGGAAGGAGTTCAATATTGAGCTCAACTGGTATCCAGGCTCAACTTGTAGGAAATATGTTTTGTTAGAATTTCACTTAGTCAAATGAACCATGGTTCAACTCAAATATATTCAGTCTAATTTCAAAGCTAATAAATTAAAGATCAATATAAGATGTAGGTACAAAACTGAAAAGAAATTTAGCTGAAAAATTGGTACTTTTCCTCAAGGCTATCTATCTGTCATTTAAGTAATGTAGTTTTGGATGGAAGTATTTCAAAGTTTTAAGGTTTGTTTCTCACAATATTGTATAGTGTTTAACCTTATGCATACAAGCTCAGTCAATTTGGCCAATCTTGTAACCGTCATGCAACAACGAAACTTTATATAACTCAAAATGTATAAAGTTTATCTTCACAAAATCTGACAAACTTTTAATAAAAATTACAAATTTGTTGTACACAAAAAATAAATTTTTTTAAAGAAGTATTTTTACTAGATTTGTCTGTGAACTTACAAAACGTGTACTGAATCAGTCTCAGTGAAAGGTGATTTTCATGCTATGAATAAAAATACTCCTTTTCATCTTCTAGTTCCATATTTCATTTGCCTAATCTCTAGAACCTCCTATATGAATATCAAAAGTTTTGTTTCAGTAAAACTCTATTCTTCATCTCTTATTTTATATACCCTAACGACAACCATACCAAAAATCATTAATGTACAGTGAAATTAAAAGTCCAAAAAAATGAAATACAATCAAAAATACCTTAGAATGACTGCATGTTTTAATAGTCAATTATTTATCCTAACAGCCTCAGCTTCTTACCTTTTTACACCTGCTTTATTTTAGTTTTATTGCTTTACAAAGAGCTTTTTAACCTTCTCACAGTACGTGAAAGCCAACACATCACAGCAGGACGTTTTAGTTGAACAAACAATCAGGCTACAATCATGAAACCACATAGTCCAAACTTCCCTTTCAGGTAATTATGGAATATATTTCATTGAACTTTTGTTATCTATCCTAATAAGCTTCTAACTTTTACATTTTAGTGTTTTTTTGTTATAAAATATATAATAAATTCAAATGTACATAAAGTAAGCTTGGCACTTACTTTACTCTTGAGGCCATTTGCATGCTAGTGCCATGGTTCTGTAACCCTACTTTTTCTCACTATGTTTAATGTCCAAAAGTTAGTTAATGTAGCTTTCAAAGTTAACATTTTCCTAAACTGAAAATGTATTTCCTATAGATATTTACCTTATACTGCCTTCTAACATAAATTTTTGCTCACAACTAGCCTTGCTACTCCCACTTATTACTGCATATTAACATGCAAATTATCGTGCAGCAACCCTCCACCAATAGGAGTGCAACCCTACCCCTATCGTTTCTGGCTCCCTCTCTGATCATGCACATGTTAATTGCTTTGAGATTGGTCATAACTAAACAAACCAAATCACACCAGAAGTGGGAAGGACAGGTGGAAAAGTGGAGAAGAGGTAATTATCTATCAGAAATATATTTTCAGTTTAGGAAAATATTAACTTCTGATATGATATCTTACTTCTGCTCACAAAATCTAGAATCCCACATTGATCCTGTGGGGGACTGGTGAGAAGATGATCCTCCTTTAGGAAGCACCCACAGGAAGACCACGAGGTGTGATAAGGAATTAAAAACAACACACCAGTGGGCGACCACACCATTTCTGAGCCTCTTCACCAAAATGTAAAGTGCAGAAACATGGAGGGGTCCCAAGAAAAATACAGAAATAATAGGGCCCCCCATTGTAGAGTGCCTAAGGCACAACAGACTGTAAATGGGAGTTTGACCTCAACCAATGCCTGGAATTGTACATCAGGTTCACTGTAGGAAGAGGATCCTCTACATTTCACCTCAAAAATGGGTACCAGCATGGAAAAGAAGCTCCTGTACCAAAAACCCATCTCCATATGTGCACACCTATAATATAACTAACACCCAATCCACCAGGAACCAGTATCCAGCTGATGGTAAGGAGGAAAGCCCAGGTGGGTGTTCATCTCCGGTCCAAAACCCAGTGGCATTGGGAATTTTTTTCATCCAGAACATGGTAGGAGGAGAGTACCCAGCCTTACAGAAGCAGAAAGTCAGGTGTCTTGTCCAGCTACAACCAACACCAGACCCACCAGGAACTGACATCAAGTGGATGGTAGGAAGAGGGAACACAAGTTTGGGGTTGCATCTCCAGTCCCAAACCTGGCAGCATTGAGAATTTATCGTCCAAGCAGTGGTACGAGGAGGGTACCAATCAAATACATGTGAGGATCACCTCCAAACAAAACCTGTCCCCAGGAATCAACATCCAGAGGATGATAAGAAGGAAGGTGTCTCAGCCAGAGAGGCAAACAGCAATATATATGGTGGAGTACTACATCCAACAATTGGCAGCATCTGGAATCATACATCAGATCGACAGTAGGAAGGGATCATGTCACTGACACCCACAGAATGTCACCACTCTACACTATACTCTCAAACTGAGTAGTATTGTGCACACTCAGGAGGTCAGGCCTCTATGGCCAACCACCCTTGTGGCTAGAAAGTGGTAAGTGGCAAGGACTCCCATGCTCCACTTCAAGAAGGAGGGAAAAGTACATTGGAGAGTCCAGAGACAATATCCTATTTTGAAATGCAGGGAACATATTGATGGAATGCATCATCCAACACCTGGCAGCATCTGGAATTGGACAACAGGTGCACATTAAGAAGAAGGAAACACTAGATAAGGACCCAAAGGCTCATCCCCAAGAAGGGCAGAACTTAGAAAACAGGTACAGAATATAACATTCCTGAATAACAAATCCATCAAAGGGGAAAGAGGTCTGGGCAAGTCCCCTGAAACAACATGTGACTAAGAGGCATATTCAGGGGGGAGAAAAAGATTGTCCAAATCCAAAACTAGAAGATCACTGAAAACCTTGTGAGGACAGTCATCAGTTCTGATTAGACAACTCTCAACAGACCAGAGTCATCACTTCATGGGACAAGAATTGTGGTTTCGACCCATTGCACATGGTCAGTAATTCATGACCACCTGAAACTGCAAGTGCATAACTCCCGAAGTTGAAAGAGGAGAGAAGATAAAATAAATCGAAACTCTCCAAGAAAAAGAATGCAAACGTAAAATAACTGATGTAGAAATTCATTAAAATAAAAATGTGTGGATAGATTAGTTAAACCATGAGCAAAAAACATGTCTAATCAGTAGGGCTGCCAAACGAGAAATGATTAACATGTGCATGATTAGAGAGGGTACTAGTTACAATAGGGATAGTGTCACACTCCTCTTTTAGGAGAGTTGCTACATGATCACTTGCATGTTAGTATGCAGTAATAAGTGGGAGTAGCAAGGCTACTGGTGAGCAAAAATATGCATCAATAGAGGGCAGTAGAAGCTGAGAAAGCTTTTTGTGAGAGAAAGTAAGATACTGTATTGGAATATGGATTTTATGACACAAACATATCAGACACTAGAATAGTACATCGCAAAACTACTATAATTTATCTGGTTTCTAGTGAAGCTACAAATAAATTATAAAATTCCATTACTGTTCGAAGCACTGACTTTAATAAACACACATCAAGCTTTTCTCTGAATCCATCAAGTTTGACCACCAAAGTTAAAGAAACAAATATAAGAAGGTGGTACACTGAATTTCTTTCTCTCTCTCTTTATTGGTTATAGACATAGTGATAAAAAATGTAAAATGTGAGTTAGAAGCCACCCTAAAGCTATGACAAGATGGAAGAAGCTTTTTTATGGGGGATTTGACAAATTTATTAATATTTCTGAAATTCAAGAACATGGGAGGTTCATATTAAACCTTCTGGCCCGCCACTATCTATTGTTTGTGCTTCTAATTGGTTGGACACTATGAAAAACATAAAAGGGGTTAAAGAAAAAATATATATAGGAGAATTCAAGGTGCAAGATTTAGAAATTAAGTTAAACACTTCCTTTTTAAATTAAGAAATTAAATCTCAGATAATATAAAAATTTGAATTACAAAGTACATTTTTATGCTAAGTTTATTGACTTAGGGTTAAGTTCGGCTGTTAGCCTGTTGCAAACATTCAACTTTTAAACACTACTAACTGTCATACTGACCTATTTAGTCTGAAAAAGTATATACTTATTCTTGAATTGAAAAATATTCTAAGCTTCAAATGATCAAATACCTATAGTAATATACAATGACGTCAACAAAACAAAGTCTTGATGGCATACTGAAAGATTGTTAAATCTTGTTTCACTAATAAATCATAGATAAAATCTTCTTATCTCACCTATTTTGTATTACCTGCAAAACAAAACAGGAATTGGATAAGACTCAAAGGGTTCTAAATTTACCTCTCCCAGCTTTCTGTTCTTTTTCCTTTTTTCTTCTTTTTGCCCATTATTCTAGCAGCCAAGCCCACTCCCGAAGTTTCTTCTTTCGAGTCCTCACTTCCAGAGCTAGCAGATTGTTGACCACCACCCCACCTACATCCATCTTCTGATCCAAGTTGGTCCAGGTCCACTTCTTCATAAATATTGTCATCAGGATTCACCTCTAAGACAGATGCTGAGGAATAAACAATAACTGGTCAGACTCAGCAGCACAATAAATGTACTAAGCTGCAAAATTACAAAATCAATAAAATATGGCAAGATCATCTGCAAACAATAGATTAAGTGACTGCAACATCATAAAAATTTTAGGTCACTTTTCAAACCATTAATACTTTTTGTAGAAAGGAAAGTACTGTAATATACAATTCAAATGTGATTAAGAATTATCCAGTTAATCTATTTAAATTTTAAAATGAAAAGGTAAAACACTGCTTTTGTATTTATTTAACCAAATTACAATTCAAACTTATAGATAACCAAACAACTTTCTGAAAAATAATCCATTTTTTCTTTGTACCTAGTAAATTTTAATTAAGAAAAATTGCTATACTTAAAAGTTGAGTGTCTCCTTGACTGATGGTAGAACAGGTACAGTATAATAAAAATGGGTAAAAATCCACAACTACACCTACAATGTGTAATGCCTCTTTGAGTAACACTATCATATTTAATGCAGCTTATAACAGCAAACACTGAATACAAACACAATTCTTAGCTGTTCATAATCCATACCCTCAAGATAAAAAATCCTAAATGATAAAACTAGCCCCGAAGCTGTTTGTTTGTTTGTTTTGAATTTCGTGCAAATCTACACAAGGGCTATTTGCGCTAGCCGTCCCTAATTTAGCAGTGTAAGACTAGAGAGAAGACAGCTAGTCATCACCATCCACCGCCAACTCTTGTGATACTCTTTTATCAACAAATAGTGGGATTGACCTTCACCTTATAACACCCCCACAGCTGACAGTGCGAGCATGTTTGGTGGGACGGAGATTCGAACCCGCAGATTGCGAGTCAATTGCCCTATCTACATGGCCATGTTGGACCACCAGGAAGCTGACAGCCATCATGCACTCTTTCAAAATCAAGTATGAGCTGCAGGAATAAATAATACTTGTGTCATGAAAAATACCACATTTAAAAGCACACACACAGCTCTTCACTGGATGACACACTATTAGTAACCCAACTACATAAATTATAACTGATACTATTCAATACTGCATTCTTAGCTGGTCATATACCAAAAAAAAGAAAAATGAAAAGCCAGATAATAACAGAAATGCAAAAAAAAAAACCAGTTCTGTGTTCAAATATTACATAAATACTGTAAGTATGAGTTTTTCAAAAATATTCCTACCAAGTATGGTGAAACTAGCTAATATAAAAATAATACACTGTTTTACTGTTAGAGCTGGATATTAACTTGATTACCTTTGAGCATAGGTTACATTGATTAGAGTCAAGTAAAACAATCAGCTACTTGAAACTATAGTGTTTTTCAATTTTTTCCAACTATTGCAGTAATTTAAATTTTGCCCTTATAATATGTTATTACTTTCATTTAATTCACGGTTATTCAGCTTAATTGCTTAGTATCACAACTCAGAAAAATAACTGAAATCAGTGTTTCTGATTATAATTTTTTTTTTTATTATTCCAACTACTCAAGTCTCATGTGAGAATAATCAATTACCTAATTCCAGTAATTGACCAGATCTACATATCATGAGGGTATTTCAAAGGTACAGGGAAAATTAAATTCTGTAGCTTTGGAAGTCAGGAAAGAGTACCTTATTATGAAAGTACTTTATTTTATAAATGGAGGGAATAATTCTATGACCTTGGAAGTGTGGAAGAAATAAAATTAAAACATCCTTGCTAATCCCCACAAATTCATTTCGAGATTAAGCTAGTTTAACAATTAGAGAAAAATGTTTTATGATAGTGAAAAGAAAAACTTATGCAAATGCTGCTCATCTGTAAAATGTAAGGTGATTTCCAATAAATTCACATAGAAAATATTTCAGATGTAAACACAAAATAGTATCTTTGTGCAATTTATGAGTCTGGTATTTTTAATAAGAGAGAACTTATGTCAAGAAACCAGTACTCATTTCACCATGCACTTTATCTTAATATATTTATGAAACAACAAGTTTATATGATAACGAGTTTCTAAACTTTCAACGTGTCTTCTTTAGTCCAAATTTTGTTTGTAAAAGAAATAAACACATGACTTAAGTTACAGCTGAAGTTCCAAGTTGCTTCAGGACACAAAAAATCAGAAAGAGATTCAACTTAAAGCAATCTTCCAAAATACTTTCATCTGCATTAAAGTTTAGAATGCTTTGTATTAGTAAGCTTTCCATGATTCTTTTTATATAATTTCAAGTTTTATGTATTACTTTGACTGATTTCCAGATGATTTGATGATAAAGATTCTTCTTGAGTAGGAAAATAGCATTATATGTTTATCATTTTTAACATCATTTTTATGTTTTGTGATTCTTGTATTTAAATTTCTTTCCATTTCACCAGTAACCTTTATTTTAGGATTGGTATGGTTATATACTGACACCATCCTCTTTCTATTGAAGAATAGTTGTTTGACAGTAACAAATTTTTAAAGGTGTTGGAATGTCTATAAAAAGCTTTTAAATTGTTGTTTTTCAGACATTTCCCTAAAGCCACAATACTAGAATTATAGTTGACACTATGTATTTTCCTTTTAATTTTCACATATATATGTTGTTGGTTGTTATTTAAACAACTTCTCACTTTCATTTTGATGGGCATTTTCATAAAACTATAGAATATTGTAATTTTCGAAAACTATGAATATTTTTGGTTTCTTCATCAAGATATAAGATATTAAAAACATTGAACTTATAATTAATATTTTAATCAATTTGTGGCTTTACAAAAAAAGTGAATACAGCTTAATGGGTTAGTTGGTTTTGCTTATGTTCTACTTATCAGATTGTCAAAAAATAAGAGTGAATTATTGGTTTTCCATTCCATATTAAACTTAATAACACTGAAAAGCTTGTTAATCTTCTGGAAAAAGCCTTGAAAATCATTTCTATTGTTTGGCCAAACAGAAAATGTGTCACCTATTTGTTGGAACCACGTGATTTCCCTTGTATGCAGATCCATTGTAATTCACTTTCAAAACTCTTCATAAATATGTTATATATAATTGGGATAAAGGATTGCCCATAGTCAATGGAAATGAATCTTCAGTTTTAAAGAAACTCATAACCTCATATAAGATGCAAAAAAGTGTCAAAACTTGTTTCCACATAATTGTTGTGGAATAATAATGGATCTTATCTTCATTTTAGATTACATGGTATTGTGTATTTATTATATTATTAACTGCTCACCTGTCTACCAAAGTATTTTTTTCCCAGTAAATTGAGCAAAAACAAAACAAGAATATGTGTATTGCCAAATATTGTGAATAATATGCACACTTTAAACAAACCTGTGAAAGCTTTGTCATTTAAAAAAAAAATTAAATTACCATGAAACAAATCCAAAATGGACACATCAAATAATTTATCACAGTCCAGTGACCACACACAGAAACACACAATGCATAAAACAAAACTAAATACCAAGCTTTCAGTATAGAAAGACATGTACCTTCAAGAAAAACCATTTGCTAAAAGTAAATTAAACTAAAAACTAAGCATATTTACATGACCTAACTATACAATGTTTGAAAGATTAATACAGCCTGACAAACACTAAATTTCTCTTAAATCAAAGGCCTTGTATACTTTTATTAAAACATCTAATCACCATTAATTATCAGAAGTTAATGCACCAAAGAATTTTGGATAGTGAAACCGTTTTCTACTAAAACTGTGGGTTTTAGCAATACCCAAGTATGAAAAAGGTTTTAAAAATTCAGGAGCATACAAAAAAAAAGCAGAAACAAAATAATCATGCTATAGGATTTATATCAAGAGCTATATTATTAAGATTCACAGACAAAAAACAGGAGGACACTATTAAACTATATAATCAATATATTTTTTATGAAACAGTATCTGGATTACAAATCGAGCCATAACTTTTGGATGACCATTGACATTTTCTAGTTTACACTGACCTTTCAGGTTTTTGAACTATTGTTCACACAGTAATACTTCTGCATTTAATTACGTGATTAATAACCGCAACATGAGATGTGAAATGTACAAAATGCTTAGCAAAAGACAAAAATATATACTCAGTTTATTATATTTTTGAACTCAAACTTATATCTAAAACACTTGTTTAGAATTGCATAAAAATTAATTTTTGGCAAAGACATCACTCCACACATTTAAGAAACTAATGATACTTATTATGAACTCAAATTTAATACATCAAAATCAACACTTGCCTGATAAGATAAAAAATCTTATTTTTGGTTCCCTAGAAAGCAAGGTTAAGTAGTAGCAGTAAAAATTCATAGAACATTTATAATACCATTACAAAATCATAGAGTATATAATAACACACAATGTTTCCCACATTTTCATAGTAGTATAAAGAAGTTACAAAAGCAGAAAAGAGAAAATGCATAAACATAGGCTTTAACAAATAGAATAATTATTTCAAATCATGTGAGAAGTCTGCTTGTCACATGACCTATATGTTTACTTATTAGATATCTTTACACACTGTTGGACAAAGATGTTCACTCACTTGTTTATTGACCTTTGTTTTATAGTGTTCTGTTTTGTACAAGTAATTTTTTCCAAGCACAAGGCAGGATATAAGGAAACAGGAAATAACCAATCAAGAGGGTAAGAGAGGCAGATCATTAATTACATGAAGAGGATAGATGAAAGAAAAGAGGTTACCAAGTTAGTCACCAGCCACCAACCAACCTGGAGAGTTTCTGTGGGAATCATCGTAGAGCATGTACAAAGGTCCCTCACTAACTGATTGGAGACTGGCTGCAATTAGGGCAGAGAAAAACATGTGTACAGTTCTTTATATTAATATCAAACCACCACTTAAGCCTTCCTGAAACTTTAATACTTACATTGGATTAAATATAGTAATTACTATATACATTTTTATAAATAAGTCACTATTAAAACAAATTTCTTAATTATGGATATAAAAAACCTAGCTCTTTTCAAGACAATCATACAAGCATATAAACTTAAAATTGTACAAAAAAATAACATAAAAAATTGGCAGCATTATAATACAAGGTAAAATTGAAAAACCTGACCTCAAGAAATTCTTCAAAACTTCAATGACAAATATGAAAAATAAAACAATTTATTTTCAGGCACATTGTGCTACTGTACATTAAGAGTAAAAAAAATGTTTTGTTTATTGTTTTTCTCTCTTAATATAGAAAGAAGAACAATAGATTTTGATTTATGATGTATATAAAATTATGACTAAGCTGTCAGCAATATCTAGCAAAACTTCATTATATCCATTAGATACAGCAGCTCTGAAATTTCTAAGTTTTCTGCACTAGTACCATCTGGAAGCAGTTAATATGTACAGGTATATTTAATAGTCACACAACCTGCATCATTTAAAAAAATATATATATATACATATTGAAGCAGGTGATCTTAATGAAAGCCAAAAACTCTCTCATCCATATACATTTTCACTAAATATTGGCAAGAGTTCAATTGTCAAAATTTGTCATTTTTTTCTCATACACTGTTTCTAATTCCATTGTTATATTTATACAAAAGTTTTACACAAACAAATCTTCACTTGGTTTAAAACTTGTGGCTAAATCTTTCAACAAGATTAGATCTTTTAGGCTTTTTCCGTAAAACCTTAAATACACACGTAATTTCCATACCCAGCTAGTCTTTGTTAGTTCTGCTCCAGCTGACATGCACGTTGTATAAAAATATTGATTCCTACCATGCTATGACAAATTTCTTGACTCGTGTTGAATATTACACATACACATTTGCATATTATAAATGTACACTATATAACACTTAATACCTGTATATTAGTAATATATTACATATACAGAATTTAATAAATAGAGTTTAAAATCAAAAATGAAGAGTTGCTGTAGTGAAAATGTAAAAATTAACTAGAGTAATATACAGGTATTTTAACATAAAAGGACAGGTATTTAACCAAATGATAAAATTATTTTAAATAACTAATCTACAAAGTAATAATTACAAAAAATTTATTTTGCAACATCTCAATGGGTTTTCATAAAAATTTGGCAGTTCTGATGCAAAAAATTCACATCAAGTGTTATTTACACAGGTAAACAAATTGCTCTAAACCACATGCTAAATTCCATGGCTATTATGGAATAAAACTGCACTTAAGCTTCAACATATGTATTAACATCACATGCACACAAAAATAGCTACTTAAAATGCTTATCTAGGTTAATTTTCAAACCATCAAATAGACATGCCTGTGTTTTAAGTATATATATCTTGAGTTTCATGCATACGTAGTTTATATTTTTCTTTCCTTGCCTCCTTGAGCAATATGTATATGCACTGTTTCTGGGATGCTGATCATGGTCACTTTGTAGCAGTTAATGCTTGTGATGGGTCGTAAAGGACCTGAACTCAGCTCTTTTAAATTTGCTCTACTTTAAACAAGGTTAATTTAGATTTTGAAAATTTAGTGACATTTGATAAATCAATGTATATTCATTGCTGGATAAACTGTATATATGCAATTATGTAGATTTATAGCTCCTGAGGAAAGGTCAAAGACTGTATTTTTTATTTTTTTTTACTCTTCTTACACCTAAATAAACCACAGTAATCTGTTAAAAGATGCCTTTCTTCTTCCTTGAAACCTTTTTTTTTTTATGTAGTTGGTCAATAAATGAAACAAAGTACATGTACTACCCCTGCAAAAAGTATACAGACACCCCTTAAATATCCCGTATGGTCAACCCAGTATACTATACATGTAAGCTCAATAAAAGCAAATAATATAGAAACAGACAAGTTCGATATGTTAGTAGCATCAAAGTGTGTCCAAAATGCCAACTCATCTTCAATTAAATGACTTTGAAAAAAAATAAAGATTGCTAAAATGGTGGAAACTAAACATGTGAAATAATTGCCATGCTTAACCACATCTAATTCAGTGTGTATGAGATCACACAAGTGTTGGGGACTTGATGGTACAATAGTTGTAAAATGTTAACGGTGACTAGAAGTGCTGTCAAAATGAATTTTAAAAAAGTACCAGGGTATTTTAAAATGAATTTTTGTTGATGTAACTGTATCCTACTTAACCACATCTGAATAGTAGAGGGAACAGCTGGTCAAAATCACTATCATCTTGGTCATGTTCAAACTGAAGAGAAAGAAAATCAGTTGAAAATATAGGAGGATTAGGCCCACCAGCTGTCACATCCTCCACACCATCATTGTTGACAAAGGTCCCATGTTGGTAACATCATCACTACCATAGGATGAATTAGATGATACCATCGTTTGAGAACTCATAATGGGTAAGTAGAAGGAAAGGAACAAAAAATGTTTTCTATTTTAGTAATAAAAAGTTAAAACTGATTGGGTTAACTTGAAATCATAGAGCCCATCCTCCCAGTTGTAAGCAGTTGACTAAAGTTTAAAAAGAGCAATGGAAATAAAATGCACTAGACACCTGTCAGAACCTATATAAAAACATACTTCATAAAAAATAATATATCAGTTATTCATGAAATAGTAGTTCTAAAATATGCTAGAATAGTTTTCAGATGCATACAGAAGAGACTTAATCTATTCAAGATACCACTTAGCCCTTTCCAGACAGGTCGCAGGTGAAAGGCAATGTCATTGCTTTTGTTGACTCAAAATTTTATTGAACTACTGTTTTATGAATTTATGTCAATAAGTTTGGTATCAAACTATGGATTATAATTCAAATTTTAGTATTATACATTACTCAATTTAAATGTAAATATTAAAAAAAACACAGATAAACATTGATTTTTGTATGTCACGTGGTATGCTGAATGCGGCACTAGTTCAAATTAGATGTTTGTAATGTCTATAGTTCTGCATGAACTAGGAACTCAAATTACTGATATTGACAAGCTAGAATATAAAATAAGAATTTCTTATATTTTCTATTTGGTAAGATATTGCTCATGTAATGAATCAAACATGTTCCATCAAAATAAAAACTTTAACAATGTACATCTCTGATTATTCTGTTCAAAAGAAGTTTGCTAGACACAAAACTATACATAATGCATTTTTGCCTTAAAAGAAAATAATTACATCATAAAAACAAAACAATATTTATAAATTTATTCTTCTCAGTAAATTAATCTCTAAAGGAACTCCTTTTGAACACTAATTCATACATATACATGTAAGTTGAAACTTTGTCATGAAATAAAAAATTTCACTTATTCATTCACCTTGCTGCAGCTTGACTCGACAATAGAAAGTAATGTTGTAATTTTAAGCTACCCCTTACTAATCAATATGTAATTTTTTCCTAACTTATATAGTTTGAGACTGTTGCAATTTGTATCTCTACAAGTAAGTGTGATCATAAGGAAATAAATATACTTGTATTTTAACCACTTCACATAAGGTATAGCAAAGAATCTGATGTATGGGGTGTAATATTGTCCTTTCTACATGTTATTAAGAAATATCAAACTCGTATATTTGCAGAGAAGTGGTGCTTAAAAGCAGGATGTTATTGTTCTAAATTCTAACTCTGATAATAATCTAGATTCCCTGCACTATCTTGTGGTGTTCTAAGTTAGAACTCTTTCCAAACTTTTGTTTTTCCAACTCAAGTGTGAATTTACATTGTACAAAAAATTTTGTTTCTAATTTGGAAATGGTCATAATCACTACTGCTGGAAAAAATTTTGAATTTAAGACATATCAACA
The DNA here is from genome assembly GCF_000517525.1 of Limulus polyphemus. Taxonomy (NCBI): domain Eukaryota; kingdom Metazoa; phylum Arthropoda; class Merostomata; order Xiphosura; family Limulidae; genus Limulus; species Limulus polyphemus. The sequence continues at coordinate 185,759 of NW_013667509.1, forward strand.
TCTGCATGATAATAAAGTTACAACAATCAATAGGTTTGCCTTCCATTTACAACTCCTAATTAAAAACATAACTAATCATTCTTTTTCTTTAAAGACAACAAAGTTAGAGTAAGCTTAGCTCAGACAGATGATATAACATCTGTATACTGTTTATACTGTAGTTAGAGAAAGAATAAAGAAATATATCATATTATTATTTAGAAACAAATTATTTTTTACTTTTCAGTCTACTACCTTTAACCCATCAGCTGCTACAGTCCTCATATGAGGTTTCGAGTGCAACGGTCCTCATATGAGGTTCAGAATCCTGCAGCCTATAATTCAAATGTGTGCAAAAATTTTCAGCCACACAGAGTCCCATACATCATGTTGTGCTTCCTTCTGTCCACCCATACTATCCCCAGCACTCAGTTGCATCTCATAAGTCATGGAGGGTGCATATGTCTTCCTCTGATAGTGAGCCTGTTCTGTCAACTTCTAGCAGTACTGGTGGTGCAAGAAAGAAAATTATTGCAAAGAAAAGACAGCCTGTGAAGAGAAAGATAGAAAAACAGTTTATAAGCAGTAGTGAGGAAGATATAAATGATCCAGTGCCTCCACATGATCATAACGCCAAGCACCCACCACCGCCTATGCATCCAAAAAAAGAAAAAGGCTTGAAAAACATTGATGCCTTCCAAGTGGATGTCCAGGATTTTCGACTCTGATAGAGATGTTTCGTCAAAGGAACCAGAAGTCAAGGGTTGGGACTCAGATAGTGAGGGAGAATGTTGGGTTCAGGATATTGAAGTAAGTGGTGACAAGTCATCGGGGGAGGAGGAGGAGACACTTGCCTCTTTTCTTCTACATGAGGCTACTCATGCACCCCTTGTGTGGAACAATGGTTATACTTTTCAGCCAGATGTTCATGATTTTAACAGATAGCATTCAGGTGTAATGGAGGACTGGCCTCATGGTGATAATGCAAAAGAACTTGACTATTTTGAGACTTTCTTTGCCCAGGAATTGATATTATTTATTGTCACAGAAACCAACAAATATTACAGGTACATAGTGGATAACATTATATTCATGCCTAAGTTCCACATTCATAGATGGATAGACATGCATGTGCAAAAATTGTATGTATTTTTTGTCCTACTTTTATTGATGCCCCTTATAAAGAAACATAGGCTTCAGGATTATTGAGAAATTAACCCATTGATTGGAACCCCAATTTTTGGAAAATACATGACCAGGAACAGGTTTCTCCTCCTCCTAACGTTTTTATACTTCGCTGAAAATAACCATCCATCTGAGAATGATCAAATATGGAAACTTAGAGAAGAGTTTGCTATAATAACTTAAAGATTCAGCAAAGTCTTTTATCTATTCCATAAGCTAGTGATCGATGAATCTAGTTTTGTTCAAAGGTAGGCTTGTTTTTACACAGTATATACCATCAAAATACCATCGATTTGGAATAAAACTTTTTGTTTTATGCTGTTGTGAAACTGGAATTGTCTTAGATACAATCATGTATTTTGGTACTGACATTGACATCCCAAAAAATGACCCTCTTGGAATCTCTGGTGCTGTGGTGAAGAATCTGATGGCAAAGTATATGGGAAAAGGGCATTTATTATACACTGATAATTGGTGTTCGTCACCAGATTTGTGTAATTTCATGCATGCACTAAACACTGGAACATGTTGAACCACGAGAAAGAACCAGCAACACATGACAAAGTTTAATGCATGAATGCAGCATGATGAATGTGAGCAAAAAAATTCAGGTAAAGTACAAGTGACGAACTGGCATGACAAACATGATGTGACAATGATCAGTACCTTTTACAAAAGTGAAATACACGACAGTGGCAAAGTGGACTATAAAACTAAGGAACCTATAATGAAACCAGATGCAGTGATTGACTATACAGAGAACATAAGGCTTGTTGACAAAAGTGATGCACAGATTAGAAGGACAGAATGTGTGAGAAAAACACTGAAGTGGTATCACAAACTCTTTATACCTATGCTTGATGTCACCATCCTTAATGCATATAATGTATACTTGGTCAAAAGCAGAAAAAGAATGAAACTAAGAGAATTTAGTTACAATGTGGTGTTTCACATTCTTGAGAAATATGGAACACTCACTGCATCTGGCCAGGAATGATGGTGTGAATCTACCTGACAGACTCCTTGCCAAAGAATGGGCTAATCGTCACTTTCTGACACACATATAGATGGATATAGGATGCTATGAAAAGGTGACATGTTATGTGTGCTTCAGTTCATCACTACAAAAGCAACAGAAGAAAAAAATATCTACAGCCTGCAAGGAATGTAAGCTAGGATTTTGTTTGGATTGCTTCAGGAAATAACACACCACGAATAAGTACTGAAATGTAATAAAGTAGAAATTGTACATAATAATGTGAAAATGTATATACTGAAACGTAATGTAGTGAGGAAGAAACTGTACACAGTAAAGTGCAATTGTATATAATATTGAAGTGGAAATTGCACATACAATAAATAATAGTGATAAGTCATGCTAAGTGCAAGTAAATTGATATCAAGAGCATAAGTCACCCATCCCTCCACCCTCCTCCAACACCTCGCTTTGCTGTCACTCCTAGTGAGTGCCGCCAGGGTTGCCAGCAGCCGTCAATATGCCATATTCACAACCTCACCATGGCAAAACAAAGGTAGACAAATGATGTTTTTTTTTCATAGCCCATTGCTCTGCATAATCTTCTTGAATTCTACAAGAACAAAATATGATTTTAGCAACCTTAATGTTTCGGTATTTATTGTACACACGCGAATATCATTAAATTCCTTTTGCCGCATCTAATGGGTTAAAATATAAGCTTACTAATCTAAGAATGGTAATAACATTAGAAAAATGTTGTTTTTTTTGTTTAATTATATGCACACCTTAAACTTTCCAGCAAATTAACAAGCTCTTTCCTTGTTCTGTCCATACATAATATTGTGGTTGCATATCTTGCAAAACCCTGGGTATTTTAAAATACAAATATAGAATAAAACAGATGATAAATACTGTACCTGCAAGTTCTTGAAAAAATTCAAGAGCTATTAGTGAAAAATATTGTGTGTTGTTTATTTTAACAAATTAAGATTTAAAAACAATATAATGACTTCACAGTATAAATATTCTTGGTATAAATTATAACCGAGTGACAAAACTGTGAAAATGGACATTGACTGCCTTACAAGGACAGCAGAACTTTACTGAAAGGGTTTTAACAAAGAAAACTAAAGCAATAATATTTTCAGAAGTCTTCTATGATCAGATTAGAATAACAACTGGTTACACTTCATATGTATAAGATGTTTGTTGAGGATGGTGTCTGTGTGTTGATCAGTGATAACCACGGACTTCTAAACTAAACATTCGTCTCTGTTGGGTGAAGGCTCTAGTGTGTTTATGTGGAAAGCTTTCTTGATCACTCTGGTTTTACAAAACATTTGTGTGTCAATGAGCCTTAACTGTCTCACTTCATTGAATGTCCTGTTACAAAATGTGTTCCTCAATAGTGAGTTTTCATTAGTCTCCTACGGTCTTTGTTTTCTTTTATTCTTGCAGCAGAATGCTACCCTGTCTCTCCAAAACAAGTGAGGGTAGATGGGAGTATCAAGGTTAGTAGCAAGCAATAATTTGTGCATATACAGGGTAGTACAAGTCAGGAAAAACTACTTTGTGAGATAAGGTAAGATATCGTATCAGAAATTTTGTTATAAAGAGGAAATTGTTTCCCAAGCAGGAGAATAACTTACAGGTCTCTACCACACAATCTAGGCAACTTCAAGTCCATGCACTACTACAATTATGCCAAGTTTTGTTGACGGATTTAAAATGAATTGCACAAGAGTGAAAACAGGCTTAGGGTTCACTTTCCCCACATAAATACATTTTGAAAGATACAGATACATGAACATCATACAACTACTTATCTAGAGTGATATATGGCTGAAATATTTCGAAGTAAGTGCTTCAAACTTGGAGTTCTGAAATTTCTTAAAAGTTATGCCCATAACATCAGGTACTTAAGTAAGGAAGCATATTATGATAATAAAGTAAAGGCAAACAATGATGTATAAGCATAAGGAAGAGTTTTATTTATGGTGGAACATACTACATTTTGACAAAACATTGGTATGTCTTCTTCAGGTATGATCTGTACTAAACAATACAGGGTTTATATATATTTACATAGACAAAAGATACAATAATTAAATGTAATGGAAATTATGACATTGGGTATCAAGGTGTTTAAAAATTCAATGAAAGTATAAGTAGATATTGCCACCACACATAAGATCTAACATCCATCTGTCACAGAAAATATCCTCGTACTTCACCTACATAAATTGTGCTATACAACTTTGCACTTATTAACTGAATTGAACTACTTCAAGAATATAGCACTATCTAGAGGTTTCAGCCCCAGCATCATAAATAGGGCTTTTATTAAGCTTTAAAACCATAGGAAATATGTCAACTCTAACCTTTCACCTATTAACAACATAAAACATAGCAAATTTGTTACATTCCTGTTCATGCCAGAAATTGCCAACAGAATTACTAACCTATTTAATAATGTGAGAATCGATGTAAAAACTGTAGTCAAACCTTCACATAAGATTAACACCTTACTTCTTAACCTGAAAGAACCCCTAATAAAGGAACAAAAACAAGGCAAATATAGTATCCCATGTGAATGTGGAAAGAAATACACAAGAGAAATATCACGTTCCTTAGAAATAAGATGCAAAGAACACCAAGGTCACATGCGTAGAGGTGAATTTCAGATATCCACTTTCACATATCACCAATTTGAAACATGCCACAAAATACTTTAGAATGAAATTCTTCTCTTACACAAACCCAAGACTTAAAGAAAAAAAAGACTGTTTAAAAACTTTTGAAATCATCAAAGCAAATGATCTCTCACTAAACCATGATAATGGCCCTAGCAACATCAGCCATATTTGGCAAGGTCTATTCACCGCTAAAACACTTGATCAGACTTGACCTTCACCTATATCCTGTCACCCTCTGACATCATTTCCATCACACTGAATGTTTGTCTCTTTTGTCTTTGTAACTATATATATATATATATAAACCCTGCACTGCTTAGTACAGATCATACCTGAAGAAAACAATGTTCTGTTGAAACATGTAGCATGTTCCACCATCAATAAAACTCTTCTTTATGCTTATAAATTATTGATTGCCTATCTATTATTATAACGTCAGGATTTAACAGGTTAATGCTGGTGACACTATTAGCCTTCAAAACTATGAATTAGTCTATTTGTCAAGATCTACTAATCTTGAGTGATATAAATTATAACATTGAAAGTTATTAAGCATACACTACATTATGAAATAAAAAATTATAATAATCTAACAAATAAAGACAATTTTAAATGTTTTATAAGGATGAAATTCAGTCTAAGGACTGATAACCAAAAAATAAATTAATGATAAGTAACTCTTAAACCTTCTACAAATGAATATTAGTCATTAACTCACACTTTTCACTTGGAGATGCAACAGTCCATCCACCACAAGCAGAATGTAGAGAACTATGACTATCCCCGAGTCCAGACTGCTGGATGACATATTCATTCATGATGCACCTTCCTCCGACTGTTCGTTCAGGTTTTGGTCTGTATCTACCTTGTGTCCAAGACGCTGCTGAACCAAGTCTACTTTCCGCTGACTTGCTAGAAGGAATATCACTGGATTTTCTTGTCAGAATTTTTTCAAACTCCTTTTCTGGTATTTTTACTGGAGGTTCTGGCATAAGCATTGTTTCTATGTCAAGATTTAAATTCTCTAGGATTTTAGCTTGACGTTTTTGAACCTTAGCTACCTCTTCCTGTACCCCAGAAGTAGGACAGGCTGACAGACTACGACTATAAAGTGGAGTACGTGTGTGACGATACATCACCGGATAACCTCCTAGACTACCAGAGTATAAAATGGGATCATCAGTTAATTCCAAGACTGGAATTTCTTCATAAATGTTAGGCTCTGAGCTCCTCCTCCTGTGCTTCTGGTCATTCTGAGTTCGAAGCCAGTTTACACCTCCATTTGGATCTTTCTGGGTTACAGGAAATAGAAACCCCCCATTTTGAATTGTTAAAGAGTTTGAACGAACATGAGAGTTATTTACCATGGCTCCTTTCTTCTTCTTTTTTTTCTTCTTTTGATGTGGCTTAGCCCTCACCTTACATGCTGTAGCTGCTGTGGTTATGTCTGGTTCAATGGACAACAAGGGGTTGTGAAAACCTAGAACATGATCAGATCCTGAGGACTCACCTACATGAGTAGAAGCATTTTCTTCTGCCATATCAGAAATCTCCTTATCCCTAGGAACAAGTTCACCATAGTAATAGGGAACTTTTGAGGCCATGCTGTTGTTGGATTCAACAGGGATATTTAGAGGTAACTGTCCAGGCATCAGGATAACACTATTTATAACAACAAAAAAATGGAAAACAAAGTTTATGTTCTCAAGAAGCTCAGAAACAAAACTTCAGGATCTTGATGAACAAAACTGTAAGGGATGTCTTACTTTTTCTTTTTTTCAAAGCCATCCATCAGGAGCTGACAAATGAGCTGCAAAAAAAACAAACAACTAATTTAAGGATATTTTCATTACAAATCACCATGAATACATTGTGGTAAAACTTAAAATTTTTGTTAACTTATTTCAAATAAAACAATAGTGTACAAGTAGTATTAAATGCTTATAATGTACAGAAAATATCAAAATTTAGCATTACTTTCAAATTCAATCATCTGATTAAAACTGGGTTGAATGATCATTGTATAATTAGGTTTGATGTTTTACTATATGCTGAGATAAAAAGAAAATCTTAGTTCCTAATTTTCAGGTTATGAGACAAAATTTATTGTCAGTAAATTGGGATAATGAGATGTGGGCAGAATTGGAAAATCATTTAAAAATAAATTGCTTTTAATTCAAGATAGGTATGTTCCTAAGAGAGTAAAAGGATAACATGACAGATCACTCCTTACTTAAAACAAAGGATAAAATCAGGGATAAATGTTGTAAGTTTAATTTGAAAGACAGTACAGAAAATTTACAATATTATAGAAAAGCTAGGGATTTGGCATAGAAAAGAAATTAGGAAATCAAATTGAGCTTACCAATGTACCGGCAATTTAAAAAATGACAAAAACTTTTTTTTTTTTTTAAAGATAACCAAAATGTTAAAATGAAAAATGAGCTCTTAAAGGATACTGGCAGACTAAGATTTTAAATGTTTTCTAATTTTTTTTTTTTTTTTTACAAAATCATATTATCAAAATTTTTTTTTCCCAAAACATTTCATGGGAAATATCAGAATTGAACTGAATGATCTAGGT
>NW_013667509.1:193191-195195 GCF_000517525.1 Limulus polyphemus
TTTTTTTTTTTTTTTTTACAAAATCATATTATCACAATATTTCTTTCCCAGAACATTTCATGGGAAATATCAGAATTGAACTGAATGATCTAGGTACAAATTCTTTGCTGGTGGGAAAAAAAGGATATTAGTTTAAAAATGTATGAAGTGCCAAGACCAAACAGTGTTTTCCCGGGGTTTTAAAATGAGATCAAAGATCAGATATGCAAGGCTCCTTTTCCTTTTTTTTTGATAAGTTAATAGTTGCTAATGTTACTTCTTTTTCAAAAGTGGTGATAAGAGTTGGCTTGAAAATCAAGAATCAGTTAATATTACTCCTGTAATGGGAAAACCTATTGTGTCCAATAAAAGCTTTATAAAATCATTAAGTGAAATATAATGTCATGAAAAAAAGCCAATATGTATTGATAAAAGGAAAACTTGCCTTACTATTCTGTTAAAGGTTTCTGGGGATTCCTAGAAATTATGAGTGAAAGTAAAGTTGAATATATAATATATCAACTATACCGTATCTGCCATATTCAATGCCAATAAAGCCTTTAGTCCAACACCAGGACTCATCGGGCCAGCTAGGGTATGACAGGTCATTGTGGTCTATGTGCTATTTATATCATCAACTACATGAGCAACAACAGTAATGGTGCAAAATAAAGTAGTTAAGTGGAATTATTATTAGTTTTATTTAAGTGCTACTTGTTACCTGGATGACAGAAATGGTGTAGACTTGATGTACTTAGATTTTTGATAACTTGGTAAGCTATCACACAAAAGATTAGTTAAGAGAATCACAATGGTGAAAGGTTTGAGATAGCTTAGTTAATCAGACTGTAGGACACTTGGATGGGAGAGAGCAAAAAAGATATTAATGGAGTCCAGTCAACCCTTGTCACTAGTGGAGTACCTCAGAGGTCAGTGCACAGATTTTTGCTTTTTTCTTATATTAGATACTTATAGGGACATTATTAGTACATTTTGCTGACAACATTACACTCTCGAGTATTTCAAGCTGTATTGAGGATGTTAAGATCCTACAGAATGACTTGGATCAGTTGATATGTTGTACAAATAATAAGCAATTGACATTTAATTTTATACATGCAAAGTAATGCATCTGGTCATCATAATTTGTATCACATTTAACCCTATGCACATGGGTGAGTATCAAAGTGTGCATACCATGACCTTTTATAAAGTGCCATTCAGTATTGTATTAAGTGTTTGATGTCAGAGTTATTAAATATTAATTTTACCCTACACTACTGATTTAACAACAGTTCTTGGTAAGTACCAGATACAATACAAAGGGATACTAAAAAAACTGTAGGTATGCATTTCAGAGGTTCTAGAGGTTATGTAAATGTAATATACAAACTGCACTATGGCCAAAAGTATTTCTATTCTTCACATGAAATAACCTTACACTCCAACTTGTCAGAGTCAATTCAAAGAATCATCTTGGGTAAATATATTTTTGTACTACATCTAATTTTTGTATCCTACAGACTTGAGCATTTTATTACAAGCTTGTCACATTTTGTCAAGATACAGATAGTAAATTTATAATTATAGTCAATATTCCTCTGCAACATGGGGTCATTCAGTTAATACAGAAGGAAACCCACTCAACAGATTGGCTGAAGAAAAGTATCTTGGCATAGTAGTGACTGAGTCAAACAAGCCATCAAAGCAGTACTCTGAGGCTAGTAATAACACTAACAGAATTTTAGGCTATATTTATAAACACAATTACAAGTCAAAAGAGGGAATTAACCCTTTCAATACGGGTCACAGGTGAAAGGCCATATCATCTCATTTGTTGACTTGCATTCAAAATTTTATTGAACTACTATTTCATGAATTTATATTAATAAGAACTATAAATTACTTAATTTCTTAATTTCAAAGTAAATATTACAAAACAACACATATAAATATCAATTTTTGTGTGTCACTGGTTCAAATTAGATGTTTGTGAAGTCAAAATACTAAGTCTATAGTTTCATA
>NW_013667509.1:195293-207181 GCF_000517525.1 Limulus polyphemus
CTATTTCATGAATTTATGTCAATAAGTTTGGTATCAAACTGTAGATTATAACTATACATTATTCAATTTGTTAATTGTAAAGTAAATATTAAAAAAAACAGATAAACATTGATTTTTGTGTGTCATGTGGTATGTTGAATGCAGCACTGGTTCAAATTAGATGTTTGTGAAGTCAAAATACTAAGTCTATAGTTTCATACGAATTAGAAACTCAAATATTGACAAGCGAGAATATAAAATAAGAAGTCTTATATTTTCTATTTGCTAAGATATTGTTCGTGTAATGAATCAAACACAGTGGCACCCCGCCCAACTCTTTCCATTTTTTGGAAACGCTCCCTTATATACACTTACTTCTATGTATGACATGAATAACCAATCCAAAGTTCAGAATGTCCCCCAAGTGGCTTTCTCAGCCTTTCTAATGTGGCTAGCACCAATTCTTTCTTTTGAACCAAGATTTCAATGAGGTAGGTTGTGTCTTTTGTCTGCTTGAAATTTCATATTTTTTAAGAGTAAAATACATCTTAGTTACTAAGCTTGATAAATTATAGTAGAATTCTATGGTATTGATGTAGTAATTTATGATTTTTTTGTTATTTAAATGTAAAACCTAAAAAAAAAATTTGTTTCATATCCTCCATGTGCAAAATTTTTAAAGGCTTAGCAACCTACATCAAGCAGCAACCGAGTGCAAAGGTCATAACTAGAAGAGATAATTGTTTGCTTTACTTCTTTATTTACTGTTCTATGTTTTAGGAAAAATAACATTAAGAAATTATTTCAAAATAGCAATAATATATATACATATATAATGTATAATAACTGAAATGTGACTGTATTTTAAAAAATGCTAGTTGACTAAAACACAGCCAAAACAAGTTACTTTGTATAGACCAAAGGTCACCTTTATGTTATTTGATACGGTAACATGAGTGCATGTGAGCCACGTCATTATAACTTCTATATTGTTAGCCAGGCATGGCTGAAAGGTCAATATAATAAATATATATAAATGTATAATGTTATGAGATTTTAGCTACTTCATCTAAACAATTATGTTTTCGATAGTTATCAAATGTTTCTTTAAAAAAAACTTTATATTTTATACATTATTTTCACCAAGGAATCTCTGTATGGGTTCAGTTGATTTGACCGACCTTGTAACAACTATAAAAAATTAGGAAATAAACATAAATTTTGCCTCTTTCATTTTAGAATGAACACAAATTATAACATTGTACATTATAAAGATTTTGTATGTGAAATTTGAAAATTTTCTGATGCATGAAAGTATTTTTAATCTTAAAATGAAAATTACTTTGCTTGTTGAATAGGGAACACATGAAAAGAAAAAAGACATGAGAAAAACATTGCTTAACAATCCTTAAGACGTAATAAAAAAAATTATATTTTGAGTATGAAAGCCTTGTAATGTTTACTGATAATCTGCCAAATTTTGTGAACATACACTCACTATTTTAAAAGTTACAGCATGAAAACTATAACAAGCACAAAATGGTTACAAGGTCGGTCCCAGGGACTTAGCCCAGGCTGAAAGAGTTAACTCTCTATGTAAATCACTAGGCATGATTTACTTGGAATACTATGTACTATTTTGATCTGAGAAAGGATAATTTACTAAAAAGGTTCAAAGGAGGGCTACTAGGACAATTCTGAGGAGGAAAGCATTATCTTGTAGGGATAGGTTAATAACTTTTATATTATTTGACAAAACGTGCATGGTAATTGATCTTCCTAGTTTTTAAAATTATCAATAAGAAAAATGTCTATCTTTTTTTTGATCTATTCTGAAAAAAATGGATGAGAAGAACAAGTTTAAGATTTTAGAAAAGACACTAGGCTCCAGGTAAATGAAAATTAAGTGGTGGATTTAAATGTTAATCTTTCTGAAGGATGGATGTGCAAAGACAGTCTTGAAGAATCCAATAGTCCTTTGTGATCTGCATGTTATGTTAGTCTAACTCCCCTGAAGTTTGAAAAATCTATATTAGATTGTGCCCTTCACAATATTTTACAAATAAGTTGGAATTTATTACAGACCATTAGATGAAATTGATGAAATAATGAGAAACCGTACTGTGAGAAAAAAAATTTAGCTGTTATTAAAGTTATAATTATGGAAGATTTTAATTTCAGACACATAGGCTGGAAAATGTTAGAGTCAAATCATGAAAGACGGGTTCTTAGAAACTGTTCAGAATGGTTTTCTTCATTAATCAGTTAGGGAACCTACTACGAACATTCCAAACACAAAAACTATGAAAAAAATTTTGCTGAAAATAGAAAAATTAATAGAAAGGATTTCTTTAAATACATTAAGGATAAGCAAGATGTTAAGATGATAATAGAATCTTTGAGAAACAATACAAGAAGGCTAATACGTGATAGTTATAGGATGGCTGGGTTATTAATTTTCACATTTTCTTGAGTTTTTACTAAAGAAGGTTTGAGTAATATTCCTCACCCTGAACAGTTGTTAGATAAACACAAAATTGTACAAGATGATCACATTAAATCCGAGATAAGAAGAAATTGGGAAGTTTAAATAATTATAAAGCTCCAGGGCCAGATAATACATCCCGAAGGATTTTGAAGGAGGTTAAGGATTAGATATGTGAGCCACTTATTATTTTTTAGGTCCTTGAATAATGGGCAGATGCCAGAAGATTGGAAGTTAGCTGATGTAACTTCACTTTTCAAGGGAGGTGACAAAATTTGCCCCATAATTATAGGCCCTATTAGTCTTGCATCATGGTGGGGAAGGTTTTTTAAAGTGATAAAAGATGCTTTGCAAAATCATTTAACAAAGTTTAAAATTTTGTTGGACAGTCGGCATGGTTTAGTTAGGGGAAAATCTTGCCTTACTCACCTTCTGACATTCTTTGAATAGGTTATTGCTTATGTAGGTGAGGGTATGGATGTGAATTTGGTGTATCTGGATTTTCAGAATGCTTGTTAAAAAAAAATTATCACTAGAGATGTGAAAGACACAATGGCTCATTGGATCAAAAAATGGTTGAATGGAAGAAGGCAGAGGGTTCTTATAAATGGAGTTCACTCAAACTAGACTCGTGTCAAGAGTGTGGCATTTGAGGGATCAATGTTAAGGCCTTTTTTTATATATATCAATGACATAGATGAAGGAATGGTCAATAAGTTACTTAAATTTGCTGGTATTACATTCTTGAGTATTGGTGTCAGTGAGGAAGGTACTGTTGCTTTAGATAGTTTGGCAAGTTGGGTGAATATATATATAGCAGATGGCTTTTAATTAAAATAAATGCAAGATATTGCATATGGATTATTATAACCTAAGTTATTTTTAATGATTTTAATGGGAATAACCTTAACAGCATAGTGGAAGAAAAAGATATTGGTGTTTAGGATGATCAGACTCTTAAGTCATCCAAGCAGTGAGCTGTTGCTGGTGGTATGGCAAATAGGATTTTAGATTGTATTTACACAAAAAAATTTAATACAAGTCTAAAGGGATTTTAATTCAATTGTATATATAACTGGTTAGACCTCCTATGGAGTACCATATTTAGTCTTGGGCTCCTTACCTTAAGCAGGACACTGAACTGTTGTAAAGCATGTAAAGGAGGGCTACAAGGATGACATCTGGGATGAAAATGTTGTCATACAAGGATTGGTTAAGATTTCTGAAATGGTTTCTCTTGAAAAAATAAGGATTACAGAGAATCTGATTGAGGTGTTTAAGATTGTCATGGGAATTGACAATGTTGATGCATCATCTTCTTTCGTACTTAATGGTTAGAATAGTAGGACTAGAAGACAAATAAATTTTGACAGGACAGGAGTAATCTTCAGTAAAGAAAGTTTAATTTTCTAATAGTGATTGGCCTTTAGAATGCAGTAAAGTTAAAGAAAGGCTTGTTAATTATTTAAATGATAAGAGCATGGCTTTGAGGTTTTAAGTTTAGTTTCATTGATGGGACAGTCTTTGTGAACCAACAGGTACCTTGTTGTTCTTAAATATTATTTTACATTAAAAAGGAAGGATTTCATATTACCTTTATTAAATTTTTTTTGGTGAATCTGAGTAGTTGGCATGTACCACAAGACTGTAATCTGGGTTATATTACACCTATTTTTAAGGGAGGTGACAAGCATTGTCCAAGTAATTACAGATCAGTTAATCTTCTGTGGTGGTAAATGTTTTGGAGAGACTGATTAAAGATGCTTTGTAAAGCTATATGACAACATGTACAATTTTGGTTTCACTCAAAAAAATCTGGTGTCACGTATCTTTTGATGCCACTGCTTATATTGATGAGAATAAATTTGTAGATTTGGTATACCTGGATTTTTGGAAGGCTTTTAACAAAGTGCAACACAAAAGACTAGAATCAAAAATTATCTCTGGAGAAAAGTTTTGAAAAAGAACCACATAAAAGATTATAAAACAAACTTATCTTTGGGGCTTGTGAGATAATTTATTGAGATAACTTAAGAATTGGTTTGAGGAAAGGATGTAAAGGGTTGTAATAAATGGAGTTCAGTCAAACTGGATTAGAGTTTAAAGTGGTGCCTCAGGGATGACTAAGTCTGTGCTGCTGCATAGAACCCCATGGCTGAAGAGGCCACACATTATTTTCTATAACAGTTTTAAATTTTAATGCTCATTTGTACCACACCACTTTCTTCCACACACTGGCTAATATTAGATGTTACTGCTTTAAAATATATAGCTACATACAGCATTTCCCAACTCCCTCAAAAAAAATATCCAAATATGGGAACAATGCACTTGTTAGTAGGTCATGGACCTGTATGTTATTTTTCATACATTCACGCTAAACCATTCAAAGGAGATCAATCCACATTCTTGCTAACAATAAATACTTTGGCAATTGCCTTTTAATTCACTCCTGAGGATGACTTTGTACAACGAAACATGTAGAGTTGTCAACTTTTTGAAGGCCATAGATAGGCCTAAATAAAATGCTTTTAATTGTGTACCACTTTAACGTTGAATATTATTTATGATTTTAACTACTCATATGTATGAACAGAATTTCTGAGGTCTGATGTGTCTAATTAGCATGTAAATGTTTTAGTTGTTTTTTTTAATAACACTTGATTGTTGAAAATGAGACCAAATTGCCAAATATGTCATTATATAGTAATATGGATGTGCAAAATAAAGATATTATGGTAAAAATGCATCCTTTTCTGTTTTCATCATAATAATAAATAAAACCAATATACTTAAAGTGCCAAGAAATCAAAGACTGATTTAATGAAAAGTTTTAAAGCAACAGTTAAAATTAAAAACAATAAAATGTATGTACATAAATAGACTACCAAAACGTACCCCCAATTTTACAACCAAATACCTCATTTTTAGCTACAGTGTAGCGGCTCATAGAATGCCTTAGAGTTTTTCAACTACAAACTTTTAGCTCATAGCTCCATCATATCTTGACCGATCTGAGATCTAATTAAATTTTTGGCCTCATCAGGTCAAACCCTTTTGGTTGATCTATTTGACCATGCCCAAGGTCTCATAGATTAATTTACTCTAACCTTGCCTAAAACAATTTCAATTGCCATGGCTATTGAGGATTCCCTCTAGTTTTCTTAAGGATTCATAAATATACCCAAAATTTCAAAACCCTTGTGTGACTAACTGTATCCCAATAGCTTTGACTGATGCTCTACTTCAACAGCTATTACAATCTCATTGTATACACCTATAACTTTGAGAACACAGCATATCCCAATCTAGGATATTCCATGTATATGTCAACAACCTTAATAAATATACTATACCAGCTTTAATAAATATATCACACCAGTTTTAGTAGTACTCAAGATTAACCCACACAGCTATAACAGCTTGAAACACAATTAGAAAAATATTAAAGTAGCAACTATTTTTAAAACAGTTCATGAAAACCAAAACAAAGATCATAAAAAAGTAACAAAAAGTTTGGGCTATAAAAATTTAACTTGATGAAACTAGAACTGAGTAATTAATGAAATTAATTGATTACACTGATTAATGTTGTAAAATGATAAATTATTGAAAAATTATGACTAAATCAACTATGATTATGTAAATAATCATCTAATAAAATATGTTTCCAATTATTACTGTTATTAAATTATTCCATCTATCTCAATAACTCCAATTTTGCCACTAGGACTTCTCATTACAATTTTCAGCTAATACAAGGTTGTCCAGCTTAATTGACTAATATCAGACTCAAAAATAATCAGCTATTCGAAATTGGTGTTTGTTATTATTACTATTTTTGATTATTCAAATTCATGTGAGAATTTAACAATTGATTAATTATCTGGCTAATTAATTGATCACATTCATTTAAGTGCCTAGATCTAGGTTAAACTAAAAATAAGAACTTGTGGTTTGCATCAGTATATTAAGCCTGCTTTACACTGTGGTGGATTGATAACTCACAACATGTTTTCCTTTAGCACTTAAAGGTCTGATGCTCTTTGTTTTTTTTATTTAAAGTTATCTGAAGTTACAGTAGATGGAAAATAGACTGTAGATCCACCCTTTATCAAGTTGGCTGCTAAAATGGCATAATGAAAAAAGGCAGTCATATGTTTACTACATGTACTTTGTAGGCCTGTATTATATCATCATCAATGACATCATCATTTCAAATAACTATCTACAAGGGGAAATCACACAGAATCTCATTGCTTGAATGTCACATTACACATAAGTAAGATCAGAGTATTCTTATTAATTATTAACATAATTTTGTAAGTTGTGAGCAAATTTATATATTACCTTTGGCTCATTTCTTATGCTAATGATCACACAAGATCATATAATAAAATTTGATGTTACAGAAAAAAATACACTTCGGTATAAATAGAAGAGTTAAAAGGTTTACCATGACTTTCAAACAACATAACCTAATACTTTCAAAATATCATACTTCATTAAATAAGTTAGTAATTTAGTTTTTGATTTAATTCTTTATTGACAGTATATGCTGCAATGCAGCTTACACTAGCACCATTTACTTATGATTATCATAACCCTTAACTTCCAACAAAAAATTGCAAACATTTCAAATTATCAAACCAATACTTTTATAAAAAACATAATGATAGCTGATTATTTGCATCCATATATCTATCTAAGATTATTTTCAAATAATTCAAACTGATAGTCCAAGCCACATCTTCAGGAAAACTAATCCACATTTTAAAACATTGTTGAAGAACTAGTCTACGTATAAGCTTCCACATCATAAACCATTTAGTGAAATACTTCTAATATTCAAATATCAAGTTTGCATTTCCAAAACTGCCTAAAACCATACCAGTTAGGGGCACATGAATCAAACAAATTCTTCTGCACTCCAGAGAAAAGAAAACAAGTCCAAAATTATTTCAAAGCCCATCCCTGCACTTTTTTCAACATGTTGATACATTTATCCTTCCTGTAGTAAAGGGACCAAGAATGCATAAAGTATGTAAAAAAACAAACCTCAAAAGAGTATTGTAATAGTTGTATGATATTACAATAATATTCTTATGAAATTCAAAATTCTTATAAACAGATCCAAAAACTATGTGCCCTTTTCACCACGGATAAACACTCAACATAAGACTAAGGCTTTATAAAGAATTAAACCCAAGTCTCATTTTCCCATAACACCCATGCTTCTCTCATACAAGAAGCAAGTTGTTTCCAAATTCCCATATTCCAAGCACATAACTCTAGACAACTCAATAATAAAACTCCTCGTCCATATTCTCACCTATTCACTAAGAATGTGACAGATTTTCAAAGCATCTTAGTATCATGAGCAAATTTGGAGTTGTTATTATTATTAAGAAGCTAATCAAACCCTTCCCACAAATATAACAAATGTCCCCAAACTGAAAGTGGGAGATCCAACCACCAATATTTTCTCAATTACAAAATGCTTTTTAGCACAATTAATTTTATTTCAAAGTTTGATAGCATGGGATAAAATAAAATTGAGTTTGAAAATAAACCATTTTAGAGTACTAGGTGAACTTTTGTTCTGAGATACCTTTTAAAATAAAAAAGAACTGGCATTACAAAATTCTGATGTTGTATTACTAGTACTAGTAGTAGTATTGGTAATGATAAATAAAATGTTGAATTTGTTCACATACATCATAATCATAAATGACCACACCTTTCAGTTTCACCCTCCATTTTACTTCCTAAACTCCTATACACTGTTAGCGTTAGTGTTACAACTTACACTAAGTTACAGTCAATTAAAACTCAAGCTCTAGATAGTACTAATAGTAATACTCAGATTTGATAACCCAAATTCCAATGCCTGGCGTATGGCACATCAAAAGATTAATTAGGCTATATCAGTACATGACAAACGACTGCGTAGACTGTTCACAATAAGTCACTTGCATCACTTATAGGTTTGTAATGTAACACTAAAATTTAAAATAACAGACTAATAGAAGCCTCCTCCACTGTAACTTGTAAGCTTCAAACGAAGTATCGTGTGGGTGGACATTTCTAACTTTCTGAACACAGAACAGTGAAGTTGAGATTTTAGCTTCTTTAATCAGATTGTTACATGCTCTTCATATAAAAAACTACACATCTGATTTATTTACAGTAACCGTAACTATTTACATTTATACAAATTTTACACTTACCTAAGTTCAGAGCACAAACGAAATATTGCAGTCATTCTTAAACCAAAGAACTAGGGTTATCAAAAAACAAACAACGAGCAGGTGTACGCATTGACAATAAGACAGGATATTCTTACAAAACGATAGTATTACCTTCGCCTGTATAGCGTCCTCTGTAAATGGTACTTTATTGACTATTACTTTTCATTGATATAAACTTCGGGTTTTTGCTATAACAAGAGTTATTTAAATGCTTTCAATTTAAATGTAATTATTTTTAACGAAATAAAATGTAATAATATAGAAACTAATGTAGTTGATATTTCAACGCATATCACTCTGAAGTAATGAATGAAGTGTGGTATTTCAGATTACATAGCTTTTTTTTTTTGCACTATGACTCATTTCATCCTCCTCTTTAACAACTTTAGAACCTGTCGGAATCTACAAGATATTCTCATGGGAGTGGGTTTTTATAACTTTAAAATATATCATAAAAGCGACGACTGGCAAATGCATGAGAAACAAAACATTTAACTTGACTAAACTCAACGAAATGTAAAACCACTTACATTTTTGTGTTGATGAATAGAAAACACTTCATTTCGTTGTATTGTGAACATTCTATAAAGTTTCTTCACAATATGAAAGATAAATAATTAGTATGTTTATTATTAATGATATTTCATTGCACGTTTTATTCCAAAAGAGATATATTTTTATACATTCACCAGCTAAGTAATAACGGGGATAAAACATTTCATTTCTTGTTCTAATTATGTATTGTAAATTAGGTTTGGTCATATTATGTCAATTTTTGATGTCCCTCCTTTATTTAGTTCATGTTATTACGCTTATTTCAAGCCTTCTATATTGTGAAGTTTATAATAATAATACCATAAGTTTTAAGTTGAGTAGCAGTGAATGCTGAAGCAAAACTTTATGTAATAAAAGGCTGTAAGAGCAGACCTGTAAACTGGGATATTCACAGTCAGTAACAGATTATGATCAGTTAGTAAAGGAGTAGTGAAGTAAGAAGAGTTAGAAGAACTCACGGAGTGTGAAGTTCGAGCAAAGTTTACTTGTGGTACTCCAAAATTTATTTAGTGCTGAGATAATATATTGAGGTTTACCTCATTTGAGAGCAGGTCAAAGTGTGGTTACATTAGATTAAATAAAGAAGAAAAAAATAGTACGTATTTTAAATGCCTGAAAGAAGTCAAACTTAAATAACTTGTGTTGGTTTATTTTGTTTCTTGGATTTCACGCGAAGTCCCTAATTTTGTAATGGTAGACAGCTAGACTATACCACTAACCGCCAACTCTTGGTTGATTGTAATCGAATAATAAGATTTTATAATCATTCTTATAAAAATCTATGACTATAGGCTATAAATAGCACAGTCCATCACGCTATCCAAGGTCTTCTCTCGGCACAAGTTGTGTTGGAGATAAGAAATTTTCTGAAAGTACATGTAGAAATGGTTGATATTTAAATTAGTCTATGATTCGTCTGTCAAAGTGAAGAATCTACCAGAATGCCCTTTATATAACATTTAGTGTCACACTAATACCGTCTCAGAAGAGGAACTGGCAAGTTATAAGTGGTTATGTGTCTCGTGTCTGAGAAGTTTACAAAAACATTATTCAGATGGGTAAAACTGTAACATCGGATTAATCTTTACGTCAACTAATTTTTGCCCATCTTGTGCTTTAAAAGAATGTCTAGACAATCTAAAAGGGATAATCCAACAGATATGCCATGCATTTTCAAGGTAAAGTCATCAGTAGATGACAAATGTATGAAATGTGGTATCACCAGAAATTTTGTAAGAAGTGCAAACAGTAGTATTATATTAGGTAAAAACAATAATTATAGAATTGTCAATGGGATGTATGGTCTTCATCAATTGTTTAATCATATTTTCTTTTTAATTAAATATGCACCAAGTTGATTGTCGGTCCTAGATTTTGTTGATTACAAAGACTCTGTTACGCCTCCGTTCTTTAGTTAATTTTCCGTAAAAATTTCTTTCCGATAAAACTTTAACGACACAAGTCCTTTCTTAATTAAAATTGGTTTATTCTTTTTGAATACAACTTTGCAATACAGTTAATTTCCACAGTCGCGCTATAACAATCACTATAATTCACAACGAACGTCTCACGTGCTCGACTCAACTGTCAATTACACATTATATTCTTGCCATCGCTTCTTGGCGGCTTATATATACAAGACTACCGCATATCTAGTAGCCTCTCGAGATTTCAGGAAGGGACAGAATCATTCTAGAAGTTCATGACGTGTTACTAGCGTCACGTGACCCCCGCTGTCGTAACACTGCCCCTTCCTTAGTATTATTCGTCCCGAACAATAGCCACTTACATTAAACCAATAAGCAATTAACAATAACTTAATTAAATGTACAGAATTACAATCACAAAATTACAATTCAACAAAGTCTCTTAATTTTACGGGACGTATCTTCTTCCGTACTGGTCTCCATCTCGTTGGCTTCTGCTTCATGTGGGGTTCATCTGCTTCATCAGGAAATGTCCTATCATCGGTAACAGTCACATCAGTGGTAGTAACTTCATCAAGGGCTTCACTGTTTCCCTTCTCAAAACTGAGAAGAGTTTCTTCTTCGACAGTGGCTTTTTCAGGTGACACGTCTTCAGCAGAGTCATTTGTTCCATTGTTCACTTCGTTCCAACTGAAATGTCCTGGACCGTGATAATGCCAAAGCCTGTTGGCATGCACCACTTTTGGCTTACCACGCCGACCACATTTTATCCGGAAAGTCACGTCTGAGAGACGATCCACTATGTCATATGGACCTTCCCATGGAGAAGACAACTTAGGAGACTTCCTTTTGGTCTTCCTGGGATTATACAACCATACCTTGTCTCCAGGTACAAAGCTGACTTCAGTAGATCTCTTATCATGAGATAACTTCATCGAATCAGCAGACGTTTTCAAGTTTGAACACACTTGATGTGAATATTATCCATCCTTTCCGATAATACTTTCACAAACCCTGACACTTTCTCAGGCAACTCTTCATAAGGTGGGCGTCCTGTTAACAGATCTACTGGCGATCGAAGTCCCCGACCAAACATCAACTTTGCTGGAGTGTATCCAGTGGCTTCATGCTCTGATTTAATATCTATACCTGGTTCCATTTCACCATCATCAACTCTTTCAGTCACTTTAA
>NW_013667509.1:208101-209862 GCF_000517525.1 Limulus polyphemus
ATCTCTCAGCAACAACTTGAGGAGGTCGGGTGGTGCAGTTGGGTAGGCCTTGTGTGCCAGCTCTTGGAGGCTCTCCCCTTTAGCATGGGCTCTCGTCCTAAACCTAGCCCTGTAGACTTCAGTCTGATTTTGGGTTTCATACCTGAGTTCTAGAGCCGCTACCAGTGCTCTATAGTTGTGCCTGTCTTCTGCTGACAACTGTACAAGTATTTCCAGTGGTTGTCCCTTCAAGCTCGTTGCCATATATACTGCTTTCTGCTGCTCTGTCCATCTATTCATTTCTGCCAGTAGCTCAAATTGTGCTGTATTGCTTCCCACGGTGCCTTCCCATCGAATTCCTGTGGCTTCCTTTGTACTGGATCACCCCTTTTGCTGACATTCATATCTGGTATGTGACTTCTAACAGGACTGAAGATGTCTGCATTAGGGTTTAGCTGCGGGATCTGGAAGGGGCTTAACATTGTCTGGGGCTGATTAAGTCGATGGTTAATGTATCCTTCTTGTGTAAAAGACAATAGATCATCCTTTAATGCATTTAATTCGCTTTGAAATTTACTAATGTTTTCCATTTGTACTTCTTGCCACTGTTGTTGATTTTTCTGTAACTGTTGGAGACTTTCTTCCTGTTTATTTTCTTTCTCTTCCATCCACTGCTGTAGTCTCTCTTTTTTGTTCATTTTTTTCTCCTCCAATAGCTGTTGTAATCTCTCTTTTTGTTTCTTTTCTCGTTCTTCTTATTTCTTTTCTTTTTCCTCCAGAACTGCTGTAATCTCTTTTGTTTATTTTGTTGTTCGAGCTGCCACTGTTGCAGGTTCTCTTGCCACTGCTGTAATCTCTCTTCTTGTTTATTTTGCTGTTCGAGCTGCCACTGCTGTAATCTCTCTTCTTGTTTCTTTTCTTTTTCCTCCAAAAACTGTTGTAATCTCTCCTCTTGTTTATTTTGTTGTTCGAGCTGCCACTGTTGCAGATTTTCTTGCAACTGCTTTGTCTCTCTTCTTGTTTCTTTTCTTGTTTATTTTCTCGTTCTTCTTGTTTCTTTTGCTGTTCTTGTATTGCTGCCATCAAATCTGCTAACCTGTAGTTTGATTTGCCGCTTCTCGTTTCCATTTTTTTGTCCCACTCTTTGACACCAAAATGTTACGCCTCCTTTCGTTAGTTAATTTTCCGTAAAAAATTCTTTCCGATGAAACTTTAGCGACACAAGTCCTTTCTTAATTAAAACTGGTTTATTCTTTCTGAATACAACTTTGCAATACACTTAATTTCCACAGTCGCGCTATAACAATCGCTATAATTCACAACGAACGTCTCACGTGCTCGACTCAACTGTCAATTACACATTACATTCTTGCCGTCGCTTCTTGGCGGCTTATATATACAAGACTACCGCATATCTAGTAGCCTCTCGAGACTTCAGGAAGGGACAGGATCCTTCTGGAAGTTCATGACGTGTTACTAGCTCACGTGACCCCCGCTGTCGTAACAACTCTAATAATATGTGAGTCATATAAAAGTGTAACGAAATATTCACTTATTATAAGATTTATTTCAACTAATTACCAATGAGTTATTTCATTCAATTTATTTTTGTGAGCTCTGTACATTGAATGTGTAAAAGGCAAAAACATAAAATATATTGTTGCGTCAGCGAGGTCACGTGACTAGTGTCACACCACGTTTCTAGAACTATCTTGTTCCTTCAAGAATGCCCTAGCATTTACTAGATATATGTTTGTCTGGTATATATATATATAAGACGCT
>NW_013667509.1:210862-237971 GCF_000517525.1 Limulus polyphemus
TGGTCCCCAACGGCAGTAAACTTCAAAGAAACAAGTTAGTAATTTGAGGGTTAAAAACATTTTAGTGTGGTAGTTCTCATCATTGTAACCAACAAGTACACTATGCCTGCGGCTGCAAACAATAAAAAATATCCAAGGTCCCAAAAGAATTGTTTAGAAAATGTCTCTGAAAGTCTTACTAAAACATAAAAGTATAAAAAAACGACAAAAATAAAAATAAAATTCAGGCAGAAACCACAGATTAGCTAAAGTGGTGTTCTGCTAGGATTAATTTAACTTTTCCATTTTAAATAAGAAGTTTCACATCAGATGCTTCGCTAGGCACTGGCACATGAGACCCGTGCCCTGATTTTACTTGACAGTGCCCAGAATACCCAGTTTGTGTCTTGGAAGATTAAAACAGAAAACCATTGTTGCGTCATCGACATCACATGACTACAGTGACGCCACGTTTCTAGAACTATCCCGTATCTTGGCGAATGCTCTAGTATTTGCTAGATATAGGGTAGTTTGGTATATATAAGAGGGGACAACGTGACGAGAGATTAAGGTGATGCGTGTGAGTAGACAGTGAGTAATTGATCTGCAGTCAGAAGTATTATTGAGCACGTTCGTTGTTATAGCGTTTGTTTAGCGCGATTGTTGAAGTTAAGTGTATCGGTAAAGTTGTATTCGGAAAGAATAAACCAGTTTTATTAAGTAAAGAACTTGTGTCGCTAAAGTTTCGTCGGAACGAAGTTACGGAAAGTTAATTAACAAATGGAGACGTAACACCATGAACAATATCATCCTGAAACGCCGAAAATTCCCGAGGCCTATGGGATCGAGTCCGAATCTTTTAAGCGCCTCATGACATCTTTGTTTACTGTGTTACGATAGCAGAAGTCACGTAATGCTGCTGGCGCATGCGTGACTTAGTTTCTGGAATTATCGGAGAAGTCCGCGAATTTTGGAGATGTCAAGATGGCAGAGAAAAGCCAGGCGGTGATAAAGCGAACAGTAGTTACGGTGAGTTTCGGGTAAGTTACAATTCTGTTAGTTTCAAGCTAGTGAGCCGTAAAGTGTGTGTTTTGCACTCGTAGAGAGCAAAATTATCGAGGTTGTGAATCACTGTGATTTATAGTGTGTATTATAAAAGTTGTTAAGTTTAAAGTGACGAGAAACGTACTGACTGTGGAATTACTGTGTACTAAAAGTTTGTATCGAGAAAGAATTAACTGGTTTGATCAAGGAAGGACTTGTATCACTGAAGTTCCTCGGAAAGAATTTCTACTGGATATTAACAAATAAGCAGATACGTAACAACTGTTTAACAATACTTTCACAGAAGGAAAACAATATCCTTTGATGATTTAAACTAGCCCCCTGGATGCTCAGCAAGAGTCTGAGGGCTTAAAATACTGAAAATTGGGTTTCGATACCCGCAATGGGCATAGCACATAAAACTCACTGCATAACTCTGTTCTTATTAAAAAATCTTAAACTTGATCTATAACTGTTTTTGTTCACCTGACATTATCCACGAGAATGAGTAAAGTACCTGCTATACACATACAGAAAAAATGTTTTGAATATATTATTTGAAAAACAAGTGAAGTGAGTGCTGTTGTTCGTTTATTTTTTCGCTCCCCCCCCCCAGTGGCACAGCGTTATGCCTGCGGCCTTACAACGCTAGAAACCGGGTTTCGATACCCGTGGTGGGCAGAGCACAGATAGCCCTTGTATAGCTTTGTGCATAATTAAAAACAAACAACCAATCGTTATTTTCTTTAACTTATTGCCAACAAGTCACAGACATCTACCGTAAAAGAATCCTTAGCCCAACACACCCATATATTTAACTTAATTGCTATATACTACTCAAAAAGTAAGTTTCTGACAAAGAGAGATTGAAATTATTAATTAGATTATTGTCCTATCAAATGAAAATAACATTTAATTACCTAGTACACAATTAACAAATGAATGTAGCTATTGTATCAGTGTGTATGATTAAAGTTTAGGGGTCAAAAGTAGCTTAGTGATTAATGTGCTGGACTATGGATCTGAGAGTCCATGGTTCACATACTTCTATCACAATAACGTGCTCTGCACTTTAGGGCCATGAGTACATTATGGTGAGAAAAATAGTATGATACTCATTTGAGCTAACTTCTACAGTAAAAACTCCAGCACATTTATACATTAACACAAGTGAATAGTTTAAATGGAATTAAGAATATCCTATATTTATGAACTAAGTTGTAAAGGACATTATTAATCACCTTCTTTTGCAAACTTCCTTGAAAGAAATATAGAGATTGAGTACATTATATTGAAACGATTGTGGAACCTCACTTCGTTGCTACAGTTCATTTCGCCACGTCCGGTCGTACTTACCTGACGACCGTGTTCTTGACAATAGCCCTGCAGCGTAGTTTTCATTGCAAAAGGCTCCATTATATGGATGACATTTACAAAGCACATTCCTCCTCCCTTCATGCCATCTGGCGTACGAAGAATATGGTATTTCAGATCCCCTTTCAACAGACTGATCATACAGAAATCCATCCATTGGCGATGGTTGAACTCATTGTTGTGTAAGCAATCTGTGTGCTCATGACATGTGTCGTTTTTCTAGATGGCGATCCTTCCTTATTATGCTGTGTTATATTACCTTTATATCAGCTGTGGTTTTCACGAAACTTGCTGGTTTTCGTTTTCAAAATCATTTTAATATAACGTATGCAACCCCCTGTATATCCAACATACGAATAACATCTTGGAAACCAAAAATGTCGTTGTCGATCTGAATTAATGCAAATAAATTGCAGTACATTGTACCGGATCTTCTCCTCCTTAGCCTTTAAACCTTTTCACAGACATATAGTAGTAAATGTGGATTTTTAAATGCTTTTCACCGTATTTACTAATGTGTTCCCATGTTTTGTTACTTATCCTAATACACACACACACACATATTTATAAATTATATGTAGTGGTACTAAAACATTAACTTTGTCCCATTTATTTTGCAATTGTTCTATTTCATTATATTCGAGATATATTTTGGGTATATTTAGCTTTGGCATTAATAACAGCTACTCTACATTAACTTATTATACTTGTGGTAATATGTTTAGCTCCCCCCCCCCCCCAGTGGAAAAAAGATACAAAAAAGATGGACATATAGAGGACGAAGTATTCTTTTCTAAGAGGACAGTCAGGACTACTACAGGTGCGCTACCTTCTTTTTGAAACTTGTAAAGAGTGGATGTTTGTTTGTAATTAAGCACAAAGTTACACAGTTGACTATTTGTGCTCTGCCCACCACGGTATCGAAAAACCTGTTTCTAGCGTTGTAAGTTCGCGGACATACTGCTGTGTCACTGGGGGTGGGGGCCACATGTAAAAAAACAAGATAGACACATTTATGAACAAAATAATACCCTATTCATTATCTGTATATGTATATGTACTCTATATATTTACGTTTTGATTTAGCACTTAGGTAGCCACAAAGGCAAGCGTATTTAAGATAGCTGTGTAAGTGATACAAAATCTTATGGTGTACTTATAAATTAATCGTGCTGAGCCAGCTTAGGCATTATAAAGTAGCTAAACATTTATTTGTTTGTTTGTAATTAAACACAAAGCTATAGAATGGGCTTTGCCCAGCACGAGTATCGAAACCCGGATTCTAGCGTTGTAAGTCCGCAGACATGCCGCTGTGCCACTGGGGGCATCGATAAGACCGAAACAACAGCTGATATTGTTTTGTTCTTTGTTATTAAGCACAAAGCTACACAAGGCAGAGGGGTAGCTAAGGTGGTGCCCAGGGGGCCCGCCCTTCCTGAAAAATCTAGGCATATTGATCACATATTATTTTCAGCCTTTATATATAATATACTCGTTTTGCATCATTTAATAAAAAATGCAAAACTTCTATAAACACCATTACATTTGATTTGATTATTTTAATGATCATTTTATTAAAAATTGATTTCAATGTCAGCTTGTTAATTTGTTGTCCTCCAGAGTGGAAAACCTGCTCTGCCCACCAATATAAGTCCCAACAGCTGAAGAGGGATGCATTAAAAGTTATAATCAATTATATTTGCCAAAATAACATAGTATTAGGCTGATTGTATTTTGAATACTACAAGCTTTATTCGCTCTCTTAAGATTTTTCATAGGAAAATAATGTATAATGGTATAAATATCAATGTTGGAGGTATCCCACACTCTATGAAATTAAAAACCACGTGTAATGGTATTTCAACCACACTACACCTTTTTCTCGGTAAACCTCTAAGCCCTAATGAACTGAATAAAGAATGTAATGTTTAAAAATACAACAACCCAGAGGCATCGCTAGACAGTTAAAAGATTCGGGGCTCAGGCTCATAGGCGCAAGTATTTTCGGCGTTTCAGTATGATATTAATCATGGTTTTCTGTTCTGATTTTTCAAGACATCAGCTGGGGATTCTAACAAATGGCTTGTAAAAATAGCATTCCTAATACTATGTTTGTTATATTCCAGCTGGCCTAACGAGCTCTTGTATTGAGCAAAACGCATCGTCGGCAATGGATAGAGCGGACATAGTATGGTTTAAATAGAAGTATATACTCTTCTTCTTTGAAAACCCCCAAGAGGTCCAATAAATAATTCAGTGCTTAAAAATGCAATAAGCCTAATGCTGTTGTCTTATAACAAATATAATTAAGTAAGAATTACTTAATCCAAACTTTTGTGTTACTGTTGGAATGACGTGTCCTCCCATTGTGTAGATTAATTACGGCGTCAAACTGTGAATAATATCAGGCTATGTATTGTAGCTTCTACCTGTCTTTTAAATATACTGTAATATGATTAAACAAAATATATTAGAAAAATTAAAAATATTTATACCTGAGACTTTGCATTATAACGTAATGAAGTAAAAAGCTCGATGATGGTGTGTTGAGTCGTTATATGATGTAGATCATAATTTCGTATTTCTGATCGATATATTACTTCTTTACATTAAAACACAAATATTTACCTATTAAAATTTTATTTTTTACTATACTTTCTGCCCCCCACCCCCACCCCAGTGGCATAGCGGTATGTTTACGGACTTACAACGCTAGAATCCGGGTTTCGATACCCGTGGTGGGCAGATCACAGATAGCCCATTGTGTAGCTTTGTGTTTAATTACAAATAAACAATAAACAAATAAAACTATACTTTCTAATCACATTATAATTCAGATACATAGGAATTATAATACTTATCAGTTATCATGAAATATTTCATTTTTTGTCGAGTAAAACAAAAAAGTACATCGTAAGAGGGCGTGTTAACCAAATAGTAGCGGGTCTGGTATGAAAGTGTTGTTGTTGTAGTATTAACAAATATAGTTTGGAGGATAATAAATTTCGGTGTTGTGTATTTGTAGTGGATAATGATCATTTTTTAAAGTTCTGGGTTTACATCTCGTAAGTTTTAGTTTACAACAACATGGCAAGTGGAAGTTCAGCTCCTTTTCTCTTGGAGCAAGTCGAGGAGGATGCATCTGAACTGCAGTTTCCAAAGGGTAAATGACACATCGATAATCTGTAACTCTAGTCTAGATTCTACATGATAAAGAATATCGTATCAGGTTGTATAATTTTGAAATTTACATTTGGACACATCCCATTCATTAAGCGTCAAATTGTAAAAAAAGAAAAAGTACCTAGCCCTATATTTGGGCTACATTATGATTATGTCACTAACGCTGTAACTTAAGTTGTAACGACATGTGGATGAAACATGACGTTATGCGTGCTATTTTTATCTAAAAAATGTTAATACTACTACCACTACTAGTTGTTTTGTAGAACAGTGTGATAGTATTGCCCCGTTTGCATTTTCCGTGTACTGAATTGGACAGACTACTTTAAAACAATTTAAAGTTTAAAGTTATCCATCAATGTTACCTTGCAAAGTAAATGAAAGATGTTGCTAAAGCAGTCTGAGTGCTCACTGTAGTAGAGTAGAGAATCTAGTGAGAGAAATTTGGATATTTTAAAGACATACAACCTAAATTGTTTTTTGTAAGAGTAAATTAGTATTCTCGGGATAGATGCTTAATGCTTTACACAAGAATTAATAGGAACATAAAACACAGAAGGAAGCATAGTGCTATTGAAAATGTAAGATTGAGTTTCTTATTTGAGTTTTTTTGAGGGAACAAGTGGGGAGGTTGACAAAATTTAAATTTATGAACAGTTTAATCTATGCCCAATTTTCCCACCTATGTCTTACCCTCACAACTCTTTTGTAGTATATTTCCACTATTCATCTCCTATCTAAAGCTCTTCACAGAAATTCTGAGGGGTTTTATGGGGACATCCTCTCCTTCCTTACCTCCACGTTGGCTCATTTGTCATCTTCGTCTCTGGCTTTACATATGTAGTTTCTTTGTTGTTTGGACCTTCTGGGCTGGGATGCTGTCTTATCAATGGCTCATTTACCTACACTTTATTTCTGGGATTTATGTATGGTCTCGTTTTTATGGCATTTTATTTTTGATATGATCTCGGAGTCTTTAGAATCTTGGGTGGCATCAATCCTACATCAGTCTCCCCTTTCCAATCTGGTAGCCCGTTTGTCTCAGTCGAAGCCAAGGGTGGCACCTGGTACAGTTTCTTGTCCTTCCCCTTTCCAATCCTTACCACAACTCATCATTTTTCTCAACGACTCACATCCTGTCAACAACAATACTGGTGACTGGTAGGCTCTGATCCAGTGGGAGCTTGACTTGCGGCTTTTGTCAACGATGTTTGGGTTCTTCAAGTTTTGTTGGAAGGATTCGAGATCCCATTTCTCACCAAGCTTCCATTGTATCCTGTACCCGTTTCCTTCCCTCCATCTCGGGATCCCATTGTTTGCCAGCGTCTGTCAGAGGCAGTTCAGGACCTCCTCTCTCAACAGGTTATTGAACCTGTTCCCCATCATTCACCAGGTTTTTACTCCCAAATAATTGATGTTTCCAAGAAAACCAGGGACTAGAGGCCTGTCATTTAAATTGTTTTGTTCTCCTTCCCTGTTTCACCATGGAGTCCTATCTCCGCCTCCAGTGGGCATTTTCTCCAGGTTTATGGATGACCAAGATGAACATCGCCAATATTTACCTACATATTCCAGTCTCAACATAGTCTCGTCCATCGTGGGGTGGTGTACCAGTTTTGCACCCTATCCTTTGGCCTTGCTTTTGCACCTTATGTTTTCTGTTGGTTGATCAGGGCTTTTGCTCTTCATTTTCATGCCCTGGGGCTGCATTTCCATTATTATATTGACAACTGGCTTCTTCTGGTTCATTCCGAACTAGAGTCGGCCAGTCATACTTGTCAGCTACTTCAAGTAGCTGCTCGGGTGGGCTGGTTTATCAAATTATTGAAGTTCTACCCAGTACCTTGTCCATATGGGTGTTTTTTCAACACTCACCTCAGTCGTGTCCAACCTTCTCTGCTCTGACTTTGTTCCATAGAATTGTTAGTGTGCCACGCCCTGTCTGCTCCCTCACTTTATGCACTCAAGGTTCTATTGCTTTTGGGGATGTAGTCTTCCATGACATCACTGGTTCTCCTAGGCGTGCACATATGAGTTTCCTACAGCGGACTCTGCACGATCAGTAGAACCTTCATACCTTTCACCCGACATTGTCTGGTGATGATTCATTCCGACAATTCGATGGTGGTAGCACATATCAATCACCAAGGTGGCACCTGGTCAAGATCTCTATGTTGTTGTACTTTGGATCTCCTCTATTGGGCCCACACATACCACATTCAGTTAATTGCTTGTCATATTTCGTGTACTTTCAGTCTCGTGGCAGATTGTCTTTCCTGCCCTGACAATATTTATTCAAAGGAGCGGTCCCTCGATCCTCTCGTTTTCTAGTGACTTTGCAATCGTTGGGGTTTTCATCACATTGATGCATTTGCAACCACTCTGAAACACAAATTACCTCTCTTTTGGTCCTAGGTGCCTCATCCTCAAGCCTTGGCTATCGATGCCTTCAGCCAGGATTAGTGCCACAAATTCCTATATGTTTATCCTCCAATCCGATTGCTTTATCGGGTAGTTTCCCTAATCTATACAACTCTGTGCTGGGTTCTTTTGATAGCTCCCTAGTGGCAGGCTCAACTGTGGTTTCCTCATTTACACCAACTCCAATTATTCTCTCCTGTCTGGTCCTTGGCAAGAAGATCAGGTTTCTCTCCTCATGTAGCTTTCATTTGGCTCAGTCCATATGTCCTTCTTCCATGGAGGTATATCAACAGAAATGGAAAGTCTTTCACACGTGGTCGCATGCTCAGAGAATTCCAGCTGCCCGACCTACTGTGGCTGTTGTGCCTTCATGGACCACACCTAACATACTCATCTCCCATTACTTACATCATATTGAGATTTCTTCTTCCTGTGGCTGTTGTGTCTGAGTTTCTGATGTGGCTTTTCGACTAGGGTCTTCAGTCTTCTTGATTTTGGTTTATCGGGCAGTCTTGTTCCATACCTTTCCTCTTTCCTGTTACTGTAGAGTCTTTGATTCACCTGACCTTACCATGATAATCTGTTCCTTCTGTATTTGCCATCATCCCTGATGACCTGCAATTCTGGACTGGGATGTTAATGTGATCCTCCATTCCCTTACTTTACCTCCGTTCAAACTTCTTTTCTCATGTTCTATGTTTCACCTTTCCCTTAAGGCATATCTCCTTCACTTCTTGTTCTGTGGGCTTTGCACACTTTACCACCATGCTTATCTTCTCCTTTATCCGGATCGTTCCTCCCTCCCAAAAACCTCGGTGGCTTGTAAGGGTAACTCCTCATTTTCACCTATATCCCTTCCGTCTATCTCTCATGTCTACTCTCATCCCAATTTGGATAGACTTCTATGTCTGGTGCATGCTTTTCATTGCTTTATTGCCTGCATGGCTTCCTTCCATGGTTCCTGTTCCAGAATCTTTATCCCATGGCAATCTTCTTCATCTAGTGATCTATCCCCTTCTACTCTCACTAGTTAGGTTTGTTGTTTGATCCAGTTGATCTATTCCTCCTTGTCCCCTTCCCATGGGAACTTGTTCAGAGTTACTTCCCATCAAATTCAACACTTTACCTTTTCCCTCGCTTCTTGTCTTCATCAGCCATTGGAGGAAATCCTGCAATCAGTTATGTGGACCACACCTAACACATTCATCTCCCATTACTTACATCATATCGAGATTTCAGCTTCCTCGGGTTTTTGCCTTCCACCTGTGGCTGTTCTTTAAGTTTTCGGTGTGACTCAAAAAGACTTGGTAAGTTGATATTAATGTTTTTTTTATTCCTGGGGCCCATCCTTCATTACCTGGATCCCTCTCTGGGGCGAGTGGTGCCAGGCAGGTATTCTACAATTCCAAATTCACACTGTACAGCCATCTTGACTTGAGCTTTCCATTCCATGGCTTCGCATTGCTCACTGTTAAGATGGGGTGTTTCACAAGATCGCTTGAAGGTGAATAACCTCGTAATGTTTGCTTCATAAACTTACCCATTCCAGACCATACCACTCATGGACTTCCCCATTTTGTGGGTCACAGTGGGGGTAAGGGGAATTATTTTGTGTTCTGTCCATTGCTATATCTCATGTATCTTTGTCTGAGGATGTTATCGCTTACCGGATGGTTCCAGTCAGTTTTGCTGTTGGGGGAGTAGATTTTGTTCACATTTATATCCTTTTGATACTGGGTGTAGGGTTCCCGGATAGAGATATATTCCTCAAATAACACATGTCGTGCTGTGGGGTTGGAATGGTTTTAGATCCCTCCAGTCTCTGGGGCTTGAGGTAAAGACGGTATGATCCTCATCTTAACCCTATGTGGATTCAGTTCCCAGTGGCATGGGTTTTGGATGTAGTTGACTTACTGAGAATAGTCTGTCATGCCCTAGTCACTCTACACTGTGGGGCTCATGGTTTGTTTACCTGCTTTTCTGTTTGGTGGGATTTACTTGTGTATATCTATTTAAGGATTTGGATAATTATTCTCCCTCAGTTCTCTCCACTTGGATGTGCTCCTCTTTTTTTACATACTTTTTCTCCACTCTTTATGGATTGGTGAAGAGGATACCTGGTCAGAAATGGTGTGGTTCTCTTCGTCAGAGCTACGGAGGGGTATCCTGTACTTCCATCACACCAGTCCCTCCTCCTAATCATTGTGGAATTCTAGCTAATATTGTGAGGGGAGGAAAATACCGTATCAGAAGTTATAATTTTCCTATACTGAAAATGTATTTCCAATAGGTACTTCCCTCTGCTTACACTTCCCACCCATTCTCCCAACACTCTTCTGGTGATTCTTTCTTCTGCCAAACGTCAAAGTGATAGTTCGGTAGAAATGCATAGAGGGAGTCACGTGCATTATGTGAGTATACCATGCTTCTTTTGGTGGATATTTGACGCATAATGATTTACGTGAGACACATGTTGGAATGGGGGGGAGCGGAAGGCTTGTGGCATGCATAAAGAAAAAGTTCGCATATAGAGGACAGCAATGAACGAGAATAGTTAATCTTGTGAGGAGAGGGAAGTACCTATCGGAAATACATTTTCCGTATAAGAAAATTATACCTTCTTATTTTAAATCTAATTGAGAGTTTTATAAACCAAATGATGGTTCAACTATGGGTAGTCTACCTTCTACTTTACTTTTTGGCATTTTTATGATTTTAAAGAAGAGTTTTTACAAAATCTTGATCCTATTGAGAAACCAAATTTTTATTGTTGTTATGTTAATGATATCAATTTTATTGATGCGGTACTTGAATTAGAAAATATAGTATTAAGTAGAAAATCTTAAGTCATCCAATTTACCTATGAAATTGAAAATAAACTAGCTTTTTCTGATGTTCTTATTCAAAGCATACCTAACATTACTAATTGTTCTGAAGTGTACTGAAAACCATAAGCAGCTACAATCACTCCTATTCTAAAAACATATTAGAGTTTATTTGTTCTAGTCAAAAGGGTATGAATTATATTACTTGAAAAATTTTGCTGTTTTTATTAGAGGCTGTAATTATTGATAGGATTTGTTGAAATTATTAAATAATCTTTGAAATCAACTGTAAATAATAATTCAACCAAGTTTATAACTTCACATAATTTTCAGACTGTTTCAAATTGTATTGGTTATTTGTTAAAAAGACTAAATTTTAATTTGAGTTTTAACCATGTTTTTTAATTTAAACAAATGAAACTTTCTCTTTCCATTAAGTTAAAAATAGAATGATGGTTATTGTTATATGGTGGAGATGGACAAATCTTCTGTTGCCTTGCATGTTCTTGATACAAATCTTGCTATAAAAGGTGATAAATCAAAAATCGTTAAAGATAACATATTTCAAAGAAGGAAATCATGGAATAATTGAAGTTTATAAAAATAGGCATATTATTTCAAATAAAGAAATGGGCTTGGATGTATTTTGGAAGGAATTGTTTGGTGTATTTTATCTAATGTGAAATTATATGGCTATTGCAGTGTACAAGATCGTACTTATATCTAGAGAGGGGTGACAAAATTGATTCATTATTATAACCATTTACATTGATTAATGTCGCATAAAATAACTGATTAATCAAAATTATGATTAAATCAATT
This sequence comes from Limulus polyphemus, assembly GCF_000517525.1. Lineage (NCBI taxonomy): Eukaryota > Metazoa > Arthropoda > Merostomata > Xiphosura > Limulidae > Limulus > Limulus polyphemus. The sequence continues at coordinate 222,511 of NW_013667509.1, forward strand.
AATGCCACAAAATAGTCAACTGGTGTGTTTGATTATTAATGTTATTGATTATCCCAACTATCCAGTACTTGAAGTTATGATTACATGGAATAATGCCATGAAGATGATCAACTAATCAAAATTACTGTTTTCAGTTATTCCAACTATCCAGTAATTGAAATATTGTCAATATTATTTTTCATTGTTATCTTTGATTAATTCAAGTTTGTTCAGCTTAATTGATTAGTGTTTTGATTAATGCAAATAATAAACTTATTGAGATTTAGGTGTTCAGTTTTTGATTATTCCAACTACCCAAGTCATCAAAATATTACTATTATTTTTATTTGGTGTTAAGCAGAAAGGCACACTATATGCTTGTGGGCTTTACCTACCATGGGTATTGAAACCCAATTTTTAGCATAATAAATTGTTGTTTTTTTGTATTGTATTCTATCTTGTGAGAATAGTCAATTAGTTGAACATAACTGATTAATTAGCTCCAAGATTAATCCATTTGCAAATTCCACTAATTGTCCAGATCTACTTGTACCTTTGGCCACCTGAGTGACTGAATCAGTTTTTAATTTTTACCTATTGTATTTCAATAAAGTGTTATTTATGTATTTTTCGATTGTCCTGTATCCCCTTTGACTATAGTGTTTGAAATGTTTCCTTTGGTTCTACATTATTTAACAATCTTACTGTATAGATATTTCTCTGTGAAAAGTTTTTATTATTATTATCCATTAGTCATAAATCTACCTGTACTAGCATTGCATTATTGAATGGTTGGAAAGTTGCCATGAACCAAGCATGTATTTGCTAAACTTGGTGCCTTGGCTTGCATCCATAGCAACATGCCATTGCACGTGTAAGTTGATCTATAACGTATGATTAATCATCCGTATGTTTAGGTATTGTTGCAAAAATGTTTTGTTTGTTCTTTCACTAAATAATAATGAAAAATATTATTTAAAAAAATCATCTTGTCTTCTCTGTCATTAAGTAACCATGTGAAGTTCTTTTCAGAGTTTGAAAATGCTGAGACACTTTTAATATCTGAAGTACACATGCTTTTGGAACACCGGAAGCAACAAAATGAAAGTGCTGAAGAAGAACAGGAGTTGTCAGAAGTGTTTCTAAAGACACTAGACTACTGTCAACAGTTTAGTCGTTATAAAAATAGAGAAACAATTGCTGCAGTTAGGAGGTCTGTGAAAAACATATATTTGTTTCTTACACTTTATGATGTTTGATGTTTTATTATATAACTGTGTGGATTATTTAGTATAAGTAAATAATGCCTTTTGGGTAAAAGTTCATAAAGCATTTTCTAGCAGGAAATTTGAAATAATATGATGTATAGTTGGACAGTAAGATGAGCATATTTAGTAAAGAGTACAAGAATTTAAAATTGTTTGTTGAAAACTATCACAGTATTTTATATCCAAATACTGTTTAGTTTTTAACCTTAGCAATTTTTTTAGTATTTTCTGATGTGTTTAAGCACAAAATTGTATATGATATAGTATTTTGTGAACATTGAAATACTTTGTATATAACTACTTTAACTACTGTTACTCAAATTTCACTTCAATAAACGTTTCATAATTATTTCCTTTATTATTGTAAATGAAATGTTTGTGAAATATACAGTTGTGTTTGTTTTCCTCAATTTTTGTAATCTTGGAATATCACCAAGTACCAGCAGTTTCAAGTATTAATTATACAATACAAATAGTATTATAGTAATAATACTCTGGTAGCTTAATTACATTTTGTTAATTTTATTAATTGCACTAATCTAATGATATTTAGTAAAAATCATTCATTTAAATTTATTCCACCAAGTTATTGGTTTTTATGTATCTCAAGCTTTTTCATAATTATGACATAACCAATTTAGCACTTATCCTTCCATATTACAATTTTTAATGTTCAGGTTATAGTGTTGAAGTTTCTGTTATATACATGTACCTACTTTTTACTGCATGTAAGTCAGACAGAAAACATGTTTTACTTAGATGATGGTAATAAATTGCTTTTAAAAATTCAAATTTTGATGGAGAGTCATAGACTTTTAGGCAGTTGTTGAATTATGAATTTAAATAAATGGTGTATAATTAATTGATACTTTTATGTTGTTTATGTAGGCACAACAGCAGCTATAGATTTTGAATAAATTCCTGAACTTTTTGTTGATCTTTATCTTTCCAATAATTAGTGTTTTTGATATTTGAATAAGATCAAGATCTATTTTTTCATAATAGTTTATTCAGAAGATATAATCATTTACCTGTCTCTTCTTGGTTCATTAAGATATTTCATTAGAAGGTATTCTGCATGTAAATCTCATTAAGTGTTTTTCTAGACAATGTTACTGCATGGAAAACGGATTAAATGCTTTTTTAGAGAAAAGTATAACTGCATTAAAAGCACGTTAATATTTCTCTAGAGAAAAAGATTACTGCACAGAATGCTTATTAAGTACTTTGAGGTTGGACATTGAAAATGTTTAGGTTATTTGGACATTCATATTCAAATGTCAAAACTGGGAATTTGAGTATTTGATGATGGTTTTATGAAAACTTCATGTTATACTCCATGCTTACTGTGGGATGCCAGTAAATGTTATCTACTCAATTCAGAAATTTTGGAAGATTGATATATAAAACATTATTTCCAATACAATATCTTACCTTCTCTCACAATGTAGCTTTTCTGGACTAGCACTGTCCTCTGTTGTTGCAAATCTTCAATGCACACCACTAGCCTTCCACTTCTCATTTCTGCATATCCTCATGTAAACGATCATGCAGCATCTCTCCACCAATTTGAGCACAACACCACTCCTAACATAACCAGTGCCCTCTTCACATCTACACTTGCTAATTGCTTCTCAATTGGTAGTACTACTGTACCGATTTTTGCTCGTGGATTTGTCAACATTTTCCATTATACTACCAGCATAGTTTTTTCTATACTTTTTATTTAAATTTTTGCATTTTGATATTGCCAAAGATTGTTTTTTTTCTTTTCAAATTTTTCTTCCTTTTATCAGGGGCCTTTTTGCTATTGTATTGTAGATCCCACTCTGTGGCAAGTGATGCCTGATCAGGTACATATATATATATATTATTTTTTTTCTTTCTTTTGAAAATCCTCAATGTCCATCCTGTGACCATGTTTGATGTCAATTATGTTGTAGTCCTTTCCTACCGCAGACCTGAGGTACAATTCCAGATGCTGCTGGATGTTGGTTGTGTGTTTTTGTTGTTATCTATTACTAAACATTTGCATCGCAGGTTTGGGTTATGCACATGTAGAGATGGGGTGTTCTGTAGGACTGCTAGGAGTTCTCTCTCTAGTAGTTTTTGCTTCATAAATATGTTTGTCCTGGACCGTACACTCATGGACTAACAGGAGTAAAGCAGAAAGAGATTGCTGCCATCTCTGCTGCTCTGTAGCATTAAGTCTCTTCCTACCATGGATCTGTTGTACAATTCCAAATGATGCCTGGTTTTGGTTGATTGACTCTATATCACAGTCACCCATTGCACTGTCTCTGGTGATGCTGTCCTCCGAACTGTCCAACAAGTTTTTTACCTCTTTTCTTCTAGTGGAATATGAAAGTTCTTATCACTTAGATGCTCCTAGCTGCTGGGGTGGTTAGAGGCCTGTCCTCCTGAGTGGTGAATTATACCACTCAGTTGAGAATAGGGTGGTGGCATATAGCACTTCCTACTGCAGACCTGATGTACAATTCCAGATATTGCCAGGTTTTGGTTGTAGCGCTACACCATATTCCTGTCTACATATCTAATCGACTGTTTTTTTTCTACCGTAGTGGCCCTCGTTCATACCATCCTCTGGAGGGACATTCCCGGGTGGGTCTGGTTCTGGTTGGGGATGGACCAGTCATGATTAATGTCATGTTTAGATGACATGACACTCCTTCTACCATGGACCTGATGTACAATTCCAGATGCCACCAGGTTTTGGTTGAGGCACTCTGCTATGTAACAAATATATATATATATATATTTATTTATAATTGCAATTTGCCTTTCAGGCCCAGACACTCCTCCTACCTACCATCCTCCAGATGTACATTCCCAGTATGTCTGGTGTTGGTTGGAGATGTTCCAACTAAATAAGTCCTCACGTGTGCTGGCCAGTATCCCTCTTTCTACCATAGACTGGGTGACAAATGGCCACTGCTGCCAGGTTTTAGACTGGAGATGCACCCCAGGTTTGCGGTCCCTCTTCCTACTGTCTGCTAGATGTTGGTTCCCAGTGGATCTTGTATTGGTTGTAACTGGACATAGCACATGTTTTCCTGCTTGTGTACAGCTAAATATGCTCCTCCTACGGAGGACTGGAAGTACTGTATCCATTGCTGTCAGGTTTTGGACCAGAGATATCATCCCACCAGGGTTTTCCACCTTCATACCATATGCTGGATGTCAGTTCCTGGCAGATATGGTGTTGGTTGTGTTAGAAATGTGTGCAAGTGGTGACGGATTTGGTACGGAAGTTCATCTTCCCTACCACCAGTTCAATGTGGGATTCTAGCTATTTTGTGAGATGAGGTAAGATATCGTATTGGAAATTAGCATTTTCCTACACTGAAAATGTATTTCTGACAGATACTTACCTCTTCTCACTTTTCCCACCCAGCCTCTCCATTTCCAATGATATATGGTGTAGGTCTTCTGACCAATCTCGAAGTGATTAACGAGTGCAGGTGTGAAAAGGACACTGTTTACGAAAGGAGTGGTGTTGCACTCCTATTGGTGAAAAGCTGTTGGATGATCCTTTACATGTGGATATGCAGAAGTGGGAGGTGAAAGGCTAGTGGCAGGTGTTGAAAATGTGTGCAGATAGAAGGTAGTGCTAGTCGAGAAAAGCTATTTTGTGAAAGGAGGTAAGTATCTATCGGAAATACATTTTCAGTGTAGGAAAAAGCTAACTTTCCAGATTTCTCAAATATTTTAATTGTTTTATTTTAAATAAGAATCATCAAGACTGTAAATTGGTTCATGTAAATAACCAAGGGGGCAAGTCACTGCTGCTAAGGCTTCCGGAGCATGGTCCCCTGTTCAATTTTGAAAAATAGACACTAAAGTACACATTATCTTGTGTTCAGGTGTGTAATTTTATCAGGTTTTGTCTTGTAAAAATAATAGCATTTCTAAGACTTTTAATTTTGAAGATATTGATGTTTTTCCTTCCCAATACTGGATCACACAAGTTCTAACAAATAATCTCTATGCTCATATAAATAATTTCAGTTAGTCAGGTCCTTTAAATTTAAGAACTAACATTGACTAAAATAAGAATATAATATGATCAACTAGGCAGACAGTAACACCCAGAGATTACTCAGTAAAAGGACTGGCTTGTTAGAAAGTGCCCATTAAACATTTGTTTGCTTTTACTTGAAACTAGGAGTAAGCATGTTGTTAACTATTAATTTTGGTTATTCTCTTTAAAAGTCAAGGCTGTTTTAGAATATTTGAATTTCATGTGCCATCACTTCACGTCAGTTCTAGAACTGTCTGTAGTGAACAATACAAACATCCAAATATTAAAAGCATTTTTCACAACAGTATTTTATATATGATCTGCACCTATTTGAGGTTTACCAGTGTAATGATATGACAGAGTAAATAGGTTATGATGTTTCACATATCTTTCAGTAAAGAAATTACCTTTTAAAATAGTTATAAATCACTTCTGTTGTATTTCTGACACTACAACCTGTAATTAATAGCTGTTAGTGGAGAATGAATGAGAAAGCATAACTTTGACATTGCTAAAATTCACTCTCATAATACAATTTTTAGAACTATTGTAAAGGACTGTCTGGTTCTGATTTAGACGTGGTTATTTCAATAACATAACGTCTTATTTATTCATTTAGTTTTCTGAATCAATGTGATCACTAGTATTAATGCTTACACCACTTATTCTTTTTTTTACAATATTCAGCATAGATAAAATCAGACAACCAATGCTTATTTTCTTTCCAGTTTTGTAAATTTAGAAACAAAAAAAACTTACTTGGTTGATTTATATGTGTAAGTGAAACATTTTGATTGGTCAAGCAGAACAGACAATCAAGTCAGTAATATGTAGCAGGAACTGTTTATGAGAACAGTTGAGGACATTACCATGATTATGTCTGTGCTTAAAATTTTTAAACCTTCAAATGATTTTACAACTGTCTTTTGTAACTATAATACCATTTTTGATACAACAACTGAGAAAGAATTTTACTCCTCTGGCTACACATAACTTGCATCTGTGATCATATGCAAATTAATATATTTGTTAGCTAAATAATATTAGTTATTTGCATCACTGTTGTTTATATTTATGTTCTTATGTTTAAATGAAATTTTAATAAAAAATAATTTAATGGAATAAATTCCAGAACTGCTATTATATTGATTCTATTCCATACTCTCTTATTTTGTTTAGCTAACTGTATTGACTGTTGAATCTTTACAGTCTAAAATAGTGACAGAATTTTAAAACTTGCCCTTTCATTAGCAGCCAAAGTGACATCACAGATGTGGTGGCATGTTAATATCATGTCGTCTGACAGACCTGTAAATTTTGAAATAAGATAAAAGCAACTTGAAGATACTTCCTAATATTTTGATGCCTGACACTTAATTTTTCTTATAGTTTGCTTATGCAGAAGAAACTACACAAATTTGAACTAGCTCAGCTGGCTAACCTTGCTCCTGAAACACCAGAAGAGGCAAAAGCTCTGATACCAAGGTATATTTTTACTGAAAATGGAGTTTAATGTCTTGCATATTTTTTTTTCTTTTTTGTAACTGGATTGTTTGGGCTTGTCCAAATCAAGCATGAATTACGTATGCATTGAACATCAGGACCATTTAAAGCCTGATTCAAATCAACTGTTTTACATCTTTCCAACCAGACATGTGTAATCTTAAAAGGTTGTTTTTTATATTTAATAAAAAGTTACATATGTTATTAAAGGAAATGTTAGGTACAAACTAGTAAACACAAATTTAGATCTGATTTTCATCCAGTGATAAATGTTTTAGTCTGTATTTGTTATTAAGGTCGTGTTAACTCCTGTACTAAGAAAACCATTCAAATATTGTTACAGTAGCTCTTCCTCTTGACATTTTCTTCTAGATACAGAAAAAAAGACACTTTTCTATCATAGATAATCACTATAACAAAAACATAAACAATGTAATTTAATAAAATGTTAGCAGTTGTGGAAAATTTCTTTGATAAGTGAAGAAATTTTGTTTATACAATGGTAATGTACTATTTATACAGCTAAAAATAGTTTGATGTTGAATGCAAACCAAAGAGCAGAATGAAATTTAAAGAGTAAAGTGATCATTGTAAGTGAACTATATACAGTTTATGTTTGTCTAGACTTACAAGTTTGAAAAAAAAGTATCTTTATAATCAGAATTGTGTAGAAAGATTTGTTTACAGAATGATCTAAGAAGAATTAAATTCTGCTTTTGAAAGTGCCGAGTTTCCTATAGAATTGTTATTAATTACATGTTGGATAAATCTATACTTTGGCCAACTTGTAAACTTGGTCAGTGTCAGTTATCAAGATTGTGTGACTGACAATGTCAGACTACCAATGTTTCACCTTTTATCCCTAAATTATCTAGTTAACAGCACATCCTATGCCTTTAAGAAATCTACACATGTAAGCAGTATTCCAGAAATATTGTTCAATGTTTGTGTCATATTTTATTTTTGACTGTCTTTTAGAAAAGCATAATCATAATTTTAATAATATCACAAACTCTCTAACTTTCACTTATATAAAATGAAATGTGTAAAATGATATATAGAAATAAATTGTACTATAAAGTTCATAAATGTGTCATTAAAATTTTTTAAAGCATCATTAAGACTATTAATGTAAGTAGATTCCATTTGGAAACTCTAAAAGCCTTTAATAAAAATGTTGATTTTTAGCTTCTGTTCTCAATGAAGAAGTTTTGAAAATATTATTTTGGATTCTTACACTTATTTGCTAAAATCTGTGTGTTGGCAGTAAAATTATAGAGTGAATAACTGCATGATTGAATAGGATGAAATAATATTTTGGATTCCTACACTTACTTACTAAAGTATATGTATTGATAGTGATATTATAGAGCAGAAAACTGCATGATTAATTATAATATAGTAGTATTTTTATGTGGTTATTTACCTTTAGCTTTTTCTGAATTACTGATGACAATGTATTCTATACACATCAGCTTAGAAGGAAGGTTTGAGGATGAAGAACTTCGCCAGATTTTGGATGACATTCAGACACAGCGGAGTTTCCAGTATGGGGCAGACTAATGAAACTGTTTGTGTTCCAACTTTCTTTAAATCATTGTACATTAAAATAAAGTGTCAAGTTTTTATTCGTGTATTTTTGTTTCATTTTTTTAGATTTTTTTTGTGTTGGTCAAACACTGACTTCATACCATTCCCATGTAAAAGGTTTTTACATAATTGAAACAATAAGCAATTTTAAACTTGAACCAACTCTCAGCAAGTAAAATATATTATTTTGACTAGCCGTTTCTCATTCTTCTATTATTAACAAACTTCTTTAAGGAAATTCCTGAACAGTTCATAGGCAGTTTGTGTGTTTGTATATTTATATATATAAATAGATAGTATTGTTTGAGATTGAAAGAATTATCAGGAGCAATAGATGACTTACTTAACACACATTGAAAATATATTGGATGCTCAACAATAACATTTCTAAATTATCAATCAAAAGGATAGTAAAGTCACTTTGTAGCATTATCAGCTTTATGAGAATGTTTCTTTTTGTTGTTTTTTTGCATCCAAGTTCTGAATATTAAAGTACTTTGAGAGGAAAGAGAATATACTTATCAGATGCTATGAGCATTGTAAAAAAGTTTCACTTAGACAGTTTGATGCACAAAAATTTGAGTCACTAAATTAATCATACTTTGATTCTAATTTCAGTTACTGTATTCCAAGATTGATTTTTTCATTATGTATAATCTTGCAAACTGTGGATGTTTTTATATTTAATTACTAGCTACCCATCATGCAGTTGAATGGCTAATTCCAAGAATAAGGTTTAAACATCTTAAATAGTTTCCACAAAGAGTAGACAATAAAAAATTATAGTTTGCAAACATAATGTAGTTTTGCACCTCATATACAGTGGTTTGGATAAGCTTTTAACCTAATGTGGCAAGATGTCTTACTGTAAATAACCACTGTATTACTGATAAAGGTCACTAAGTTTTTGGAAAAAATTGAATTGAGTTTGTACTTTTGATAAGCTCAACTTTGCATTCTGTTCACAGCTGATTTGCACACCTCATTTTTTGTGTTAATTGGTGTTTATAATATTCCTAAAAGTGTACAAGATATACTAAAGTAGTAAGCTCAACCTTGCATTCTGTTCACAGCTGATTTGCACACCTAATTTTTTGTGTGAATTGGTGTTTATAATATTCCTAAAAGTGTACAAGATATAATAAAGTAGTAAGTTATTTACATTATTTTGACTTTGTTTCACACATGTTATTACAAAGTTCAGTACTTTTGTCTGGAGAGTTTCCATGTGTTTTGGGAAGAAACTAATTATTTAAAATCTAGAAAGGATCTGAAACTACTACATTATACATACTGTTAAACAGGTTGTAATTTTTTTTTAGTTATTTAGTCTGTAAAAGTTTTCTTTGATGTGAAATTTTTTTGTTCAATTTCTGTGTCACTAAAGTGAATTTGCCTCAACAGATTTATCTTTTGCTATTGAGATAAATTGCTACTAGATTCACACATGCAGCTTTCTGAACATTCAAATGTTTCATAAAATAACATGATTCACCTGGTGTAATAAGTAATGTGGCTTCATTAACATATTTCACATACTTGAAGATTGTTTCTGACAGCCTCAAAGTCATTAATTGCAAAAGTGTTTTTGTCTTTCTTTATAGTTTAGTTTTTTTTTTGAAGTTGATACAACTTATCTGCTATATACTACATCTTGCGACCACTCTGTGATCTTGTGTAAAATTCCCACAGTTTTTGGTATTTCTAAATACCAGACCGTATTTTGGGCTTAACTCTTTGCCTAGGTGAACTTTATAAATACATTTTTATGGGTGAATTAATTGTGTCATTTTGCTGCAAATAAAAATATGACAGGTTTTTAATAAGTATTGTATGTGTGGATGTATGGTTAATTAGTGCAACCCAAACAATAATGTACTTATTATAATTCAGAGGTATTTGTAAGTATGCTTACTTCAACTTCAGATTATTGTACTTATGGTCAAAGTCAGTATTATGTAGTCTGACTTAAAACACTGTAAATAATTCAACGTGCAGATATCATATGATTCAAATCCTTTATTAACTTTGATCAAAATGCTTTATACAATCATTTTTTACAATAAAATAAAATGACTTGTTTGCAATAACACAACTGTTTTACATTTATATTGCATATTTGTTATTTTAAGTATTTTTAAACATTTATTGGTATTGCACCTGTAAAAAATTAATTAACTTTGATTTGGTTTAAAACCCTGACACAATATTGATCAAACTAAAAATAAAAGTTTGTCATTAATTTAACAATATACAATTTTTGGGAATAAAATATGTTCATCTAAAATGACTCTATTGTGCATGTTTTTATATTCAAATCCCAGAGGTCACTCCACTACATGTGTATTGAACAGGTGCATAACCAAAAAAAGTGTGAAAGTAAGGTAATTTTAGTTTCCCTTGCAGATTCACAAAAGCCCATCAGAATGAAATGAGTCGTGCATAAAGCCCATAGGATGGTTTAAACTTATCACTTGTTCTTCATTCTTTTGTATAAGCTGTCAATCTCACCAATATGAGACTGTAATGCTGGTCAGGAATACTGGTATAGTGCCAGCAGAAGTGGATTGACATCATACCACTAGTATGAAATTATGACGTACTGTAATACTGGTGTGTGATGGCAGAATGGAGTTGACATCATAGAAATGTGAGACTATCTCCTACTATATGTCATTAGGAATACAAGTGTGTAACAGAAGAAGTGGATTGACAATCATAACACTGTGAGACTGTCTTCTACTGTAGGTAGTTGGGAATACCGGTGTGTGACAGCAGAAAGGGGTTGATGTCATAGCACTGTGAGACTGTCTCCTGTTGTATGTATTTAGGAATACTGGTGTGTACCAGCAGAAAGGAGTTGATATCATAGCACTGTGAGATTGTCTCCTACTGTAAGTAGTTGGGAATAATGATGTGTAACAGCAGAAAGAGTTGATATCATAGCACTTTGAGATTGTCTCCTACTGTAGGCAGTTGGGAATATTGATGTATGTCATCAGAAGGGAGTTGATATCATAGCACTGTGAGACTAACAAGACTTGTCAACTAACAAGAACGTTTGTATTAAAACCAGAATATAATTGGAAAATGTATATATATATAAACACCGTAACGATATTAATATATTATTGGTGATTGTTATCAACATAAATATCATAATTAAAAATATTTCGAAACAATTGACAAAACTGGTACTTTTAATACCTAAAACATTGATAAATTTGATTGGAACAATAACATAAATACGTTAAGCCAGTGCTTCTCATACGGGGTTTCGCGGAACCCTAGGGTTCCTCGACAGACAATCCAAGTGTTATGCGGAATACAAGAGTTCCACATATTCTAATACGCAAATACATACTAGTCACATAATTGCAATCTGGTTACATCATATTTCTTTATTAGTATAGCGGGTTTCATAATGACACAACAGGTCACTGTACTGTTTTAAATTAGTGAGCGAGATTAGGTATAAACAGATGCTTGAGTCACTATTTGAGAGAGCAAGCCCCTCGTTATGTGTGTCCGAGTAATTGGCTCAAGAAATTGCTCATGCTTTGCATATGTGTGTGTGGCTATATAGCTGCATTAAACATACGTACTCTGTTTGGAATTATTGATATAGTATTGCAGTATTGTTGTTTGTTGTTTTTTTTTGTAACGAACGCTGTGAAGGGTTCCGTGACACACATTTCATGCCAGAAGAGCTCCACGGATTCAAAAAGTTTGAGAACCATTACGTTAAACAAGACACTTCAATTACCTGAACATCATAATCTAGAAGAGCAAATAACACCTAAAGGTAATAAAAAAAATAGAGATCATTCGGTGTGTTTTTGTTGTTGTTTTTTGCGGTGTTTTATTTACTTTTGTTGTAAAACACAAGTGTTTGCCTTTAATTTGTCATCCAGAACGGTTTTAAAAAGTTACTAAAGAAATATAAATAAATTATTTTACAAAAACGGCAATCATTTTGAGGGCTGAAAGATTAGATCCAGTATATTTATTTTTAGAATTATATTCAATATTACTTTTTCATGTATATTATATAGCATATTACGTATATGTTTTTTTTTTCTTTTAAGTATTATAATGTTTGTAAAAAAGTGTCATTATTTCATTTTACCATAATAACGACAAATAAGTTCACAGGGATGTTACTTAGATTAAATTTAATATTATATTTTATGTCCACTAACATTTCTTATGTTTATACCTATTTCAAATGTCGAATTTTTACTAAAAATGTTGCATTTATTTTTTTGAGAGTTTGACCTTACAAAATATTTCATAAAAAGTAAGTTACGGAGTTTTCAAAGTTAACATTTTGATGTCAAGAGCTTGGAATCTTCATGCACTTTCTACGGTGCTTCATATAGATATCTGAGGACGTGACGCCACACATTTCCTATAAGAGTTATAATGGCACTTTTATGTAGCTGTAGTAGTTTCGATTCACCAGTTGTTATTATTGCTATTTTTTTTGTTCTCCGATTCTTCAGCAATAAAAATATATATGCAGTTGGTTCTAAAAAATTCTTCCAGACCCAATTTTTTACACAGTTATAGGTCTTTCGCGTGGATATTTCTCACATGAATAAGTCATTTGTACTTATTTATAATTTTGTTGGGAGCAGGATAAAATTGAGAGATGTGGTGGGCTTTACGCATCCCACGTGCAAAAAGCATGAGAACTGGATTGTTAGACTGAACCATATGTATTGACTTATTCATTTCAGTAATTAATAATAATTGCTTTCATCGTTTGATTTCAGTAGTTAGTCTTTCTAATTGTTTTTCTAATTTATTTTGGCATTTCACTGTCCTCCAATAAGCGATTCTGATCAGCACATTAAAAACGATTCGAAAAACAGAAAAGTTTACCATAATTTGGAAGGTGACGTACATGAGCCAATGGCAACATGACACGTAAGCTGTTACTTTTTCCTTGAATGGTACACCCATTAACCGACACCAAAATTTCATCATAGCTGTCCAGTGAAGAAACGGTATGACTATGCTCATGGCTTGGATGATGTCCTTACTCATCTGAACAGCTTCTGGCAAAGGCGACTTAATTGTTGGCTTCCACACAATATCCATTATCTTATGAAATACTGCTTCCGTCTCCACTAGGCTTCCGTCACAAATGTTGAAGCGGTCGTCAATACCCAGTTGATAGCCCACCCCTCTCCAGAAATGTACGAGACTCTCCAAGTCTTCCTGTGAGCAGTAGATCCCTAAACATCGAGGAAATAACACAATCACCCCAATAAAGGAAAACTGTGTCATAGCCATGTCATACTGAGACATAACCACATTTTGACAAGGGCAAGTCAACTGTGTTTTAATATTCCTAATTTCATTAGATTCTGTCTGCGTGTTTTTATCATTCAATCTATCGGCAACGTTTCTGTGCATACTCCGAGTAATTATTATTGATTTGTAAGCAGGATCTTCAGGATTCCAGATGTCGCCCTCGTACCACTTCCGAACGTGACACATTGTGCTAACGTATCGCCGAAAAATACGCACCAAGTTCGAAGAGTTACCCGTATAGTGTAACGGGTTAAGCATGTTGGGAATATATACCAACAAGAAAAGCCCTGACAAGTGAGCAAAGAATATGCTGTGAAAAAGAAAACATTTCAATATACAATATTACGAAACATTATCTGAGCATACAATATACACAGATTTTTAGATACTGTGGGACAAGGCTAAATTATGTTAAATCAACAAACTCCGAGTTTCTTTGTTATACTATAAATTTAACGGTGTTAAAATCATCAGTTTCATAATAAAACACGTCTTGCTATTTATTTATATCTATTGCAAATAAATATTTGTGTATCAAAAAATTGATTTTCAAGGATATTGTTGCGTCAGCGAGTCACATGACCACCGTGACGCCACGTTTCTAGAACTACCCTGTAATTTGGCGAATGCTCTAGTAATTACTGGATAGAGGGTAGACCGGGGTATATAAAAGAGGGGAATGTAACGTGTCTGTGTGGATAGTGAGTAATTGAACTGCAGTCACAGGGTATTGTTGAAGTTAACGTTCGTTCGTGATACTGTTTGTTTTAGCGCGAATATTGAGATTAAGTGTGTCGCAGAGTTATATTCTGAAAGAATAAACCAGTTTTATTAAGAAAGGACTTGTGTCGCTTAAGTTTCGTCGGAACGAAGTTACAGAAAGTTAATTAACAAACGGAGACTAACAATATTAAAGTTTCCCGAAAGACTTTCTACGGAAAATTAACAAACGAACAGAGACGTAACAGTATAAAAGTATTTCAAATCAAGTCTTCCTGCGCAGAAACATAACAAAGTGAACGAACACGAAATTATTATTACATGTTACTGATTTTTTTTAAGTTAATAAAATGAGCGTCAGTTTTCGTACACCGTTTAACATCGCTTTTTGTTTTTCGAGAAAGTATTGTCAATGATAACCTTTTAATAAAACTGTTTGAATTGTTACTCATTTTATAATCAATTCGAATTTTTTATCATACTAAAAACAATTTTCCTTATAACTTACCTAAAAAAGTTTCGTCTAAACACTTCTCTTGCTCGGTAAAACTTCTCTTTGACCAACCAAGGTGGCGGAAGCGATGTGGAATTTCCGCTATCTCCGTGCCACTCGGCACCGAGCCGTAGGTCCTCTAACCGTTTCTTTACATCAGTCCGAACCTTAAAACTGTCCTTCATTTTAGAAGATTGCCACGGCTATAGAGTAATTATGCAAATCTACTTTATGGAATGAAAATAAAATTGACGGAAAACAAACAACATACAAAACCTGTTAAAATTAATTTTATGATTTTAATTTATTCAATACCAGTTATTTTGGGTTGTGCAATACTGAAAACACGGAGTTTATAAGCTGGAGTGCGCATGACGTCATATTCAGTAATCTCGAGTGTCATACTTGAAGTAAAGACAAAACATTGCTTTAACGTCTACATAGCACGTGTTCCGTTCCGGATCACGATTAATATTGTTGCGTCAGCGAGTCACATGACACTGTGACGCAACGTTTCTAGAAATATCATGTACTTTGGCGAATG